>NC_086283.1:70926128-71124313 GCF_021018805.1 Prinia subflava | reverse complement strand
ACATGCACTGGTGGTTAGGTCAGAAAGGTTTTAGCTTTTCAGTTAGAGTGTTCAAGCTGAGGAATACCTCAGAGTGAGGAGGTTTTGTAGGGAAGTGTGTGCAAATGATTTTCCACAGTGTATGCACGAGAAGAGAAGATGTGAAAGAAACAGCAGTCAGAAAGTGGTGTGTGAGCTTGGAATATGAGGAAGGCACAGGCCTGTAGAAAAAAAGGAATACTGAGATCTTCTGGTTTTCAGCATCAGTAGTACTATTTATAACCAAACAAAAAACTATCTTGCTCCTGTGATGTTCCTTGCCTTGATTACTGCTGGCAAAAACTGTTCAGCATATTGTTCACCTGATGATGAAGGCTTCCAATTCCCAGCACTGCTTGTTAATACCCACTTACTGTGTGCCAGGGTTGCCTACAGCTTAAGAGTTTTTCTCCTTCCATTTTCTTGCATCCCTGGTTTGTTTACAGAGAGTATTTACTGCCTCTCAGCTCTCATTTTACTAGGCTAATTAAACAAAATTCTGTTGGTATCCTCCTTGTACTGTCCTCTACTCACTTGTGTGGTTATTCTTGTAGCTTTCCCTTGCACATGCTGAAGCTTGAATCATGAATTTTCTAAGACAGGTGACCAGAATTATTCACAGAGTTCCAGATGAGATCTTACTAGTTTCTTGTAAAACATCCTCATCTCAACTGAATATTGTCCCTTGCTATAGCCTGATTGATAGCATGTTGTCACTCTTTTTGACAGCTGTAGCTCTTTGACAAGTTGTATTCATCCCAATTCATTAATACATCCAAGTCATTCTCCTGCTCTATTATTTTGACTTGATGATTCTCTAGTAGAATTACAGCAGAAATTTGTCCTATTCCCAGAATGCTTGACCTTGTCTTTGTGCTATTGTATTTTGTCATTACTATCACTTTGGTCCTTGAAGGCTGTTCAATTCTTGCAATATAATATTCTGATTTTACTCTGTATTGATACTAGTTCCAATTCTTTTTTTAACCATCATCAAGTATCATATTTATGATCCAGGGCTTTTTTTAAAATTTTTGCCACAAGGTCATTTCTCACAATGGTTTGTAAGGAACTCTACTCCTAATCTCATTTTTAGTTCAATAGTTTCCTTCTACTTTGTAGCTTCATTTTTTTAGTAAAATCTTTGCTGTTTTGCAATCAGTTTGGGTTTTTGTATCTTACTTACTAGTGTCCCTACAATTTGGTATTTTGACACTTAGTGAAGTACCTGTTTTTGTAAGACACATTGATTTCAATTGTCTAAAATATTAGTTACCTCTACAACAACTGGGCTATTGTGCTTCTGTGTGTGAACATAACTAAGTCCAGCCATTTTTACTTGGGTGTGAACCTCTTCATTAAAATGCAGTATGAAGTTGATGAAAATGCCAAATGAAGAAAATGAGGTTCTTCAGTATCAGAAGAACTATTAGTGACTCTTAGCAATCTCTCTGAACTTCTTACTAAGTTTTCTGAATGTAAAATATGCTTATTTGTAAGCTTGTCTGTGCCTTTTCATGAGACCTTTATAAATAAGACTGTCTAGGCATACTTTTCAAAAGTGTATTAGGTAATTGGGAACCTTGGTGACATTTCATTTTTGGATTATAAAATTAATATGTAGGCTCAGAAATACATTGAGTTCCTGCTTGCTTAATGCTGTGAGAAAGAGGCAGAGCATTTTGCAAAAAAATTTTGTAATATACTGAGTTTTCTTTTTTATGATGAAAAAGAATACCAAGGATATTAAAAAAAAAACCAACCTGGTAATGTTCCACTAGTAGTCCAGCCACAATATTGCAGAATACCTTAACGAAATACACTATTCAAGCCTATCTTTCTTGAACAGAAACATACTATGTAAATCTGCTGGAGGAGGCCTTTATTGGTGTATGCCTGCCTTAACCAACATGGCTGTTAAACATGATTGTTAGATCCTAACTGTGTCAATCTTGTGAGCCTTCATCTTGATAGTACTTGACTGTCTCCTTTGTGTTTAAAAATAGAAATGACAATCTTTCTCCTTCTGCTTTTTTAGCTTGATTAGTTCATAGTTGAAAGTGTGAGACACTTGAGGGAAAAGCTAAATTGAGGGGTTGGGGCTCCCATTCTGCATGTGGTTAAGATGCATTGTTCTTCCAGGAGCAATTTCTGCCATCTTGTCTTTTGTCACAGTCACATGAAAGTCTTCATTTCAGTGCTTTCTATTGTTTGTCAGTTGTGCTGGTGTGGAAGATTATGGCTGTTGTGCTGATGGAATAGGGAAATGAGAGGGTACCCAGCCTTTTAGCAGTCAGTGCCATAGGAAACACTGGGAGATGCTTAAGGCTGTGCTCAGAACACAGCAAAAGCTGCACTAGAACAATGGGTGCTCACCTTCCTAGCATTTAGGATTTCTAAAATCATTTATGTGTGAATTGTATTTCTGATAATGTGCTTGCAGTGTTTTTTGATTTAATTCGAGGTGGTGATCAGGTATATGTAGTATGGTTTGTTTTTTCTCTATCATGAGCAATGGTGGAATGAAAGGTTACTGTCTATCAATGACTGTGAGTGATTTTTCTCCTGTTTTTATCTTAGTGTTTAGTGACACAGACACCATCAACAATGTGTGATGCTGAGCAGCAACAAAGAGAACTTTACTGTAGATGCATCTATGAAAAAGCTGTTTCAGTGGTTCTGTGACAGAAATTGATGGGATAGGCTTTGTGCTAGGTAAAGAGACAGTGTTTGGTCTGAATACTGTTGAAGAAGAAAAGGAGTAGAACTTCTTAAGGGGAATGAAAATATCTCTTCCTTCCCTATACTGTATAGATCCTATCCAAAGAAAACTATGTGTGTGCTTAGTTCTTTGTAACGATTCCTCAAAATTATTTTTGACACTGGAAATGTCACTTCTCATTACTCTCTGTCTGGCTTTAGTCAACATTATTGTAATCACTTGATGTAATTAATGTTTTTTATGATTCCATAATTCTGTGGGAGAAAAGTCCTGTCATTTACATAATATGAGTAGTAGCTTGTGAACAGAGAGAAAAAACAGATAAATTTACAGATAAAGCTTTTTAATACATTTTGAGTTCTATTGCAAAAATTTAATCCAGGGTTTTGTCTTTTTGGTAGCTAAAGCTATTTAAAAATACGTGTTTCCACATCGATAGCATCAGATGAGTTCAAATACAGTAGGGTGAGTCTGAGGTTTTTGTGCAACTTGAGGGACGTGGGGTACATTGTTTAAAAACAAGACAGTTAGGAGAAAGAAACACTAAGAAAATGTGTATGTCACTTCAAGCTATGTATAAAAATATAATCTATAGATATTCATCCCCTCCTTCAATGAAATATGTTGTTTTCTTTTGCTAACAGAGGGCCTTAAATATCTGTGTATTGCTGCATCTCTGTGTTGAATATTAACCTGCCCAGGGGCAGGTTGTGATCCTTCAGTGCTGTGTTGGCAATTATGAAATGCAGGCCAAAGAGGGAGAAGATAAAAGAAGAGAACTTGGTACATTTTCTCGTGGGAGATAGGACCCAGGGCACAATGGGAGAGGCATTATGGTGATGCCAACAAACTTCTGGAGCATTTAAGCTCAATTTATCTCCTCTAGTAACCCTGCTTCTGTGAAAAAACTCCTGAATGTAGCAGGGAGGGAGCATGGCCAACTTTCTTTTCTGGCAAATTTGGTTTACCCACTGGAATTGAATGTTAATAGATTAATTTGGAAACCTACTCAACCTGAAACTTCATCTAACAGAAAAAATGCAGAACTATAATGTGATTGAAAATATTTATTCTCATAAAATTTTGCAGGTGCTGTAGCTTAATAACCCTCTGAAAGTGATGTATTTAAGCCTTGTATACCTGGGTTTCATAATGTCATGAACCTTTAAGTAATGAGGCAGTCCCATGATAGAGAAATATCCCCATGTTGTCAGAAACATAGATAAAAAAGAGAATTCCTTGAAATCATGTTAGCAGTGAGTTGCCTCTGTCTTGTGTAAATTAGAGGACTTTTTTTTAAAAGGATTTCGGAAAGCGTAGGAAGTTGATGCACAAAGATAAATATGGGGTTCTATTTGTTTGTTTGTTTATTTTGGGCTTCTGGGCTTGGGATTTTTCTTACTGAAATCAAGGACTAGAAACTCTGAAGTGTCACTCTTCATATATCTAGAGAAGATAGAGTTATGTTTCTGTCTAACCCCATACACATAGCAGAGCATAGCATTTAAAATCTGACCATCATAACTGTATTCGTAAAATCCACTTAAAAAAGCAGCACAGCATGTACTTATATTGGCAGGTCCCAGGATCAGGATTGTCCTTGGTCTTGGTGTCCAGGCATTCTTGCATTAGGTATTTAGGATATTATTTCAGAAATATTTGGTAACTAGAAATACATTTCAGTGAAATTGCAGAAATATAGCATTTAGAGTTAAAAGATGTAAAAATGGGGTATGGTTGGAGGTTTGTTTAGTTTTGGCTTAATCTAAATGTAATTCATTGTAAATCTAATATGCAGATAAAATAAGTTCTTACTTATACAGAAGATTTAATTAGTCTAGCAGCAATGTATTCATTTTCAGATAAGTGTTACAGGTATACTTGTGTATGCATTCTGGGCTGACCATATGGTTAAAGTATTCATTAATATTTTATATATTTAAGCACTTGGTACTTGTAGGCACTGTTAAACATTCATATATAAACATCCTTTGTTGTAAATGGAAAAGAAAAAGAGTAGCTTCCAAGTTGCTCACTAAATTATTGATATTAATCTAGCTATTTGCTGATCCTGCATTGTACTGTAACGTACGTGTCATGATTACTACTGCCATTAGGTTGAAGCTGCTAGCAGTGATGTAATTTCATCTTTGTGTCATGGAATTGGATGCAACTACTTAATTTAATTGAGGGGGTTTTTTTATCAGTATAGCTGAAAAGAGCTCCTAGTTTGCAGGAAAATACCTACTTTCTAACAGTTTATTTAAATGCATTAAATTGAAAGTTTCTGTGTTAGTTACTTGAAACTGACCACACTGATGTGGTTTCTTCATGAAGCTTGTGTCACTTAACCCATGATTTGCAGAAGACAGAAGAACTGCTCCAGTCTTCTTGCTTCCTAGCTTTTTAAAGTACTGCTTTAAAAAAAATAGTGTGAAGGATTGCTTTAAACCTTCAAGGCTTTAAAAACTGCTTCCAGATTTTAAACGTTGTCTCTGTGTTACTCATTAATAAGCCAGATAACTTTGTTCATTACCTGTATTTGACACTGGAAGAAGTAGGGATCTTTTATGGTTATAATTTTTTTTTCCTTTTTTTTTTTTCACTTCTCAGTACAAAAATATTGGTAAACTATCTCTTAGAGAGGACCAGCAGCCTTTTATTCTTAAGTGCATATGTAGATAAATAGATGTACAGCCAAAAAGAAGTCAAGGTTCAAGAATAGTAGACTATCAGCAGAAGGTGTGGCTGGTGTAATGGTGAGACAGCATTTTTGAGTGAAAGAGTGTAATTTGTCCTGTATTT
This sequence comes from Prinia subflava, assembly GCF_021018805.1. NCBI lineage: Eukaryota > Metazoa > Chordata > Aves > Passeriformes > Cisticolidae > Prinia > Prinia subflava. The sequence continues at coordinate 71,118,768 of NC_086283.1, read as the reverse complement.
TGTGGTTTCATCTGTAACATTTGTCACAGTGCTTTGTATGTTTTTTATAGGACGATAACAAATGTTCAATAAGCTGATCTGTGGTGTTTAGGTACCCTGCTACCAATTTTCATTCCAGAAAAATCGACTTCTGGTTATGTAGGCTTGGATTTCTTTGCTGCTGTACCTCCATCCACAACACATATACAGAAAAAGTGACACTTAGTCTGTTATAATCCAGGTTCATTACTATTTGCCGACCAGTAGGAACCAGGCATTGTGCTTGGCCAAAATCACTTAGGAAACTCAAGGTCCTTTTCCACCATGCTAATTTGGTCTTCTATAAATGTCACCAAAACAAATGACAAAGTAAAATGCCACATGCAAGATGCACATATATGAAAAACTGCTGCAGATAATGCTGATTGCGGTTTTTTCACCACAGATGCTCAGCCTTGAGAGTCAGTGCACTTGTTTGAAGTGTTGCTGTTTGTGAGAAGGAAGCTTGAGCTGTCATTTCACTGAATATCTAACTGTGGATTGATGGGGGAACAATCTGTAGAATGGATGCATGGTTCATAAATGATCCTGAGTTAATTACTTGTATAGCATTGTGGAGTTTAAGGCTGCAAGATTCAGGCACAGACATTAAAGGTACATCTGCGTAACATTCTTTGACTACAGGACAATGTGCTGGTTTTTCGTAGCATTTCTGTCTTTTGTAGAAGGTGTATAATGATGTATGCAAAGGTATCAGGAAGAAGAATAGCAATCTTGAGACAAGGAAATTGGTGTATTTTTGAGAATTCTCAGAAAGCTAAATTATTGTTTTCCAAAAATTGAGTTAAAAGCCTGAATAAAAAGTCTGAGGCCAACAACTCCATGGAAAATTTTAGCCCAAGAATTGTTTTGGCAATGTTGCCAAAACTCTCCTTAAAAAAAACCCCAAATTCTATGTATGTTCTTATGAAAACTGGGATTGGATGAAGTGGTGTAGTGTATATGAAGACATTAGATAGCTTGAGTATATATATCTCATGTTAAAGAGAGTTGACTTATTTCTTTCAAAGGTCAGTAGATCTGTAGTAAGTTTTAATGAATTCCTCATACCTTGGAAGTTTAAGTTGTAAGATCTTGAATCTTAGTTAAAACGAAAATGCCTTGCATGCTGGTCCACTTCTTCTAGGTTTACTGTTGCCTGTGTATGTGTTTCTCTTAACATTTTTGTGTCAGATAATATCTTAATACATCTACTGTATGAATTATCTTGGCATAGATGGCACTAAGTGATTATCTGAAAATCAATCTAATTTATCTCTCTCTCTCTATCTAAAATATATAAATCTGACTTTTAAGTACAGCTGTCTTTTGGAAATTATCCTTTTAAAATTATTTTTTATTTATATCTTTTTCAAAATTTACCGGTAAAATAAAATCTACAGTCTAACAATGTACAGAATTTCTAGACAGTAAATCAGTTTTTTGAACCACCAAACTCTAGGGACAGAAGCAGGGAAATATGAAAAATTAAACTTTCTCTGTTCTCGATGCAAACTCAGAAAGCTTCCCACCCCTTAACTGACACTGATATGTGTACACTGCAAGGCAAAAGCTTTCTTGCAGAACTTTTTGGCTTCTTCTCCAAGGCTTACTGTGATCTGACAAAATTTGCATTTTAGAGAGAGAAGCTGTTACTTGTTGGGGAAAATATATCATAATCTGCTGAGACTTGGTTCCTTGTAGCTATTGACTAAATTTAAGGCATCTCTAAATTTGTTCACAAAAAGTTTCAGAAATATTTACATCCTGTTTTTATTAATCCAGAAATGGTTCTAAAAAAAAAGGCACAAGATGCTTAAACTGTAGTCATGTTTTATTTTATCTTTTTTTTAAGAAAGCAAGATTAAAAAAAAAATAATTGGAAAACGATTTTTCTGTCTACACAAAAGGAGGGATAAGCACTTAAACAGTGTCTCTGTCTTTGTAAATTTGACTTAGTAGACAAGAGATTTTAGTTTGCCTTGTGATTTATGGGATCTGGAATTTTAATGTGGTAGTTGTTGACTAAACATTTTAAATACAAGTCTAGAATGCATACGAAGCTGATAGTGACAAAATACTGCCTGTTATTAAAACACTTCTTAATAGACACTTCTTAATAGATATGCACCTATAAATATAGTTGCCTTTCATTTTTTATTTCATAACCATTACATCATTCATTTTTATGACCTTTATGGGACAATAAATTGCAAAAAGTTTATCACTGAAGTCAAATCTTCCTCTAGAATGCTCTCTGTACACTTGAAGGTAATTTAATCTTTGTTCTTGTTGTGTGCATTTTGAAATACTATTTTTGACTGCACCATTTTTTACATTTTTTTTGAAACATACTAAATTTAATAAAAAGTGAAAGTCTCTCCCTGCAGAATTGAAAACCCAAATAAATTATGGATAGCATTTTATATAGAACAGAATTAGTGATTCCTTTATAATCTGTGCATTGGCATTGTCTGACATTGCCTTGTCTCTATTCTGGATTTGAGACCAGTGCTTAGACTTAAAATGCATGACATTACTTATAATAATTTTGCAATTGTATTGCACTGATAGAGGTGCCTACAATATAAGTTGGCTAACCAAATACAATACAAGTTTATACTGTTGGATAACAAAAACCCCAGGCTTAAAAGTTGCAGCAGCCTGACTGCTGTGGTCTCATTGATGTGACTGGACAGCTCTGACATGTCTAGAGGCACTGTTGAGATGCTTCAATCACTTAAAACAGAATGTGTGAATTGGATGGTAATTTAGACTAAAAATTTCATAATTTCAGCAGCTAGACACAGGGATGTAGAAAGACATGTTATAGGAGAGAGAGTAAAATATCTATGGACATCTGTAGGTAGAGGAGTATTAAAGGAGAACAAAAAATAGAAGCTGAGTGAATGAAGAAGCAGCTTAGCTGTATTGCAGATTGTATGGTGATTTCGTAGAAATCCAAGTTATATTTGTGATCTCTTAATTTCTGATTGATGCAGTCCATTGTGCTTGCAGTATCTTGGTCCTGTAGTTACAAAACATTATATTTAGACTTTCTTCATTATTCAGCTGTAACCAGTTCTTGCAAAAGCAAGGTTTTTCTTTCCAGGAGCAGAGACTATTTGCTTAGGACAAAATGGGTTATACTAGAAAGATACAACACTTACTGTTCAAGAAGTAGTGAAAGTGCAAGACAGCTCTTCAACTTCTACTCAGTTACAACTAGAAAAGCCTTTATTTTATTTTACTTTATTTTATTTTATTTTATTTTATTTTATTTTATTTTATTTTATTTTATTTTATTTTATTTTATTTTATTTTATTTTATTTTATTTTATTTTATTTTATTTTATTTTATTTTATTTTATTTTATTTTATTTTATTTTATTTTATTTTATTTTAATTTAATTTATTTTATTTTATTTTATTTTAATTTATTTTAATTTTATTCTTTTTAAATCTGTAGTGATTTTTTTGTGGCCTGTGTATGATGTGTGGAAAACACAACCATGAACAAATGCTTAGTTAGCACTTTTATTTTATGATCAGTTCATACATTGCACGTGCCTGTACTTGCAAGATGGGATGCTTAAGCTCAGATGGTTATTATGGTATTGGAATGATCGTGATGTTAAAAACCAGTTTGTGAATACAACTGTTTATGGTGCTGCTTTTCCACTGTGATTTGTTGCAATGTAAAGGAAACCTATCATCTGATTGTTTGCTTTCACTATGTAGTTACAACAGTATCATTTGTTTTTCTTTCTTTCTTTTAGCTACTAGTCATTCATTTAATCAAATATAACCTGAAATTATGGTACATATGAAAATGCATACTGATTTGGGAAAGATAAATTTCTTGCAATGACTCAATCCTTCAGAAGGCATATTAATTAATAATTTTTATTAATAACGAAATCCTTAATTTATTCAACAGACTTTTATTTTCTGTTCCCTTACGACAGATCTAGACATTCAATCAGGTTGGCAGTGACCAAACTTGATGAGCACGCAGGTCAAGTGGTTTTTGACAGTGTAAAACCTTGAGCAAGGGGTTTGAACTGTATGTTCTTCAAAATCCCTTTCATCTTCACCCACTCTCTAAATCTGGATAGGCTTCTTGTATTGCCTGCTTAGATGGAATAGTGTAAGGAAGGAGATGCAAGACAGGATCCTGCACAATGGATTTGCATTAATTCTGCATTACTGCAGAAAGTTGACTGATAATTGTTTCTCTAGATACATGAATAGCTGGATGCAAATGTTTTGGGTGCAACGTGTAGTGGTCTGGCCTGAAGTGATGCAAAGCGACAAGATAGAGTTTTTGGGCTGCATGTGAAAATACCTGTGGAAACTGCCCCAGTTGTTCTGGAAGCTACCCTACATTTGCATGCTTCTCTCAGTGAAATGGAGAAAGTGGCAAGTAGGAAGTAATCGCTGGCCTCACTACCACACTACCTGTGTTTGTCTTTTTGAATTTGCGGTGGAAGTGATGAGCTGGAGAGCGAAAGCAAATGCGTGGAAATTCATGCTTAAGCCTTTCTCAGGAAATAATTCTCAACTGTTGTTTGCATTTCCCAGTGGCAGAGATTCTTAAGTTTCTTCTATGCATTCTACTGGAGCAAATTTTCTTTCCAGCTCTATTGACACTAAATCTCTTTGACTGCAGTTTGGTCTGTTTAGTAGTTTTACCATGAAAATGGCCACAGAGCACAGACCTCTCTTGTAACAGTCTTCTGAATGTATCAAATTTTGAAATACATGCCCTTGATCATTTATTTTATTATAAACAGGTTATTTTTTCAATGTTTTAGTTCATGATGTTCTCTGAAAGTTACTTCATGGTGCTGCTTTTCCCATTTCAGTTTATGAACATTTGAAGTGAAGTAACTGAAATTGGACACAGCTGATGCTTTTTCTTCTGCTAATAAAAGACCTTAAACAAAAAACCTCTGTCTTGTATGCAGCACTTCTGTTAATGCACTAGAGAGGGCAGCATCACCCCACTGTTTATTCAGCTAGTGGTCTGAAGTAGGTTCAGGATCCTTTTCTGCAGAAAGGGGTCACTCTGAACATTCCAGCATTAAATTTCTTTCCGTGCTGGTGGCATGGTTCCTTTGTTGGCAGTGGCTTTGTTTTTGTTTCCTCCAAATCTGGGACCATTTTTCATTCTGTAGCAGGAGAAAAGAAAGGAGAACATCTGCATTTGAAACGCTTGATACCAGAGTTCTGAGAGGCTGGTTGCTTTTTTTGAGTTTTTCTTCCTGTTTCCGCTCTTCTCCATCCCCCTCACCCCCACCTCCCAAAGTCGGTGACACTGAAAAGGAGATAGATTAAAGAGCAGCATTAAAGACTCTGCAGAGTCTGACTGCAGAGGTCACTCTTCTATAGAGAAAAGAAAAATCTAAGACTTTTTTTTTTCCAAGGAGAAAATGAAGAAGTTTCAGGAAAGAAGACGATAATGCAAATCTTTCCATTGGAAAGTCTCTGAAAAGAACAAAAGCTGGCTTAGGAAGATCAGAGAATTCTTCATTCATTTTTATGGGAGCAAGGATGGCTCTTTAGTCTTGGACCCAGAGCTTATGGAGAAGAATACAGCTTATTTTTTTTTTCCTAGGAACATTTGAATCTGTTCCTTGGGTTCTGTTTCAGATCCTATTTCCCAAAGAAACATGTGAAAAAGGATGAATATATCTACATGTAAATCTGTCATTATTGTCATACTACCAGATTGTCATTAAAAATAGTAAACAGAGTCAACCTAACTAGTTTGCAGAGCATCCAGTGTTTTCTGCATCCTGTGCAGGTCTTGTCTGCTCTGACTAAATGATGCTGTATGACAGGAACCTTGAAAAAATGAAAGTAGTGAAGTGTTTGCATGTTATATATCCATATAACTGCATGGAGGGAAAAAGCAGGGAAGGTGGGAATTGCTTGTGTAAGTATCTTGCTGGAATTGCACTTCAAATATATTGTAAGTCTAAAGCAAAATCAGTGATACAGATTTGTTAGTCACAGTAAAATTAATATGCAATTGACTTCACTTGTGTGCAGCGTTGTATTAACATTAGAAGATATTTTTCCATAGAGAAGTGATATTCACGAAACAGTGGTTAGAAGGCACATGTCATTTTTAGCTACTCATGTTTGTACCAGGCAAATGTCTGAGACATGTCAGCATAAATGTTATTCTGTCTAAGTCCTCATCAGAAACTTCTGTTGAAAAAGATCACTTTAGCACCCTGTATGGGTTGATGAGGCACCCTGTTAAGTAGGGGTTGACTTAGTCTGGATAAAAGCAAAATGTAATTGTATTTGGAGTTTTCATTACAATTACAATAAGATGCTACACTGCCTAATAGTTATCATATTGCCTTGTCTGTGGCCATGAGCACAGGATTGTGTGAGGATATAAAATTGCTAATTATTTTTACATGGAAAAAAATCTCTGAATACCGTCCTTTTACTGAAAAACTAAATAGCCTTATTTTTCTTCCCCTCTTGCAAACTCTTTGAATTTCCTAGCCTTTAAAGCTTATTATCTAGATATAATCACTTTAGAGACTAGTATTGAGGGGAGGATAAAGAAACAATGGCATTGTTACGTGAGTAAAATTGCGTTAAGAGAAAAGATGGTATTTATTGCAAAAATAAACTCAGTTACTGGAAATTCTTCCCCTACCCCCCAAGCTTTTGTTGACACGCAAAACAGATTTTAAGTAAGTAAGTTAATTAAAATATAAAGTAAATTAATTAAAATATAAAGTAACCACCAAACTGACATATGCCTCTGGCCCATTTTTAGTTTTAAATCAGTTCTGAAATTTGAGATTGAACACACTTTCTTTCCCAGAAAATATCTAGGTATGCTGGTTTATAACTTATAATTTATAATTTGTAACAGCTGTTAGGTTCTGAATTTTCATAAGCCCTAAATGCCGTGAACAGTGCAATTCTGGTTTTTTGAAGGTTAATAAGAGGTGTTATTCTCTTAAATCTTCATATTCTTTCATTAAAGGCCATGAAAACACTAGCCTAAAAGGCCATATGAAACATTTAAAAGAATGGTGAACAGACTTATCCTCATGCTACTATTCTACATGTTTAATTTGCAAAATGGAGTCTGACTCAGTCTGTCTCTCAGAGCAATATCTGTTTTAAAAATTACATCTTTGTCTTTTAAGTTCTTGACTATCTTTTGTTACACATTGCTGTTGGACATCCTGTCAGGATGGAGTTAAACACTTTCCTGACAAAGCTGAAGACAAATACTATCTTTCTTTACTTAGTTATATTTAATGGTGAATAGTTATGGACTGATCTTATTCAACAGTGTAGGTTAATTCTGAAGCAGACTGGAATTTTCAGTTTTGGAGTAATCAGTGCTCTGTTGTTTGTTTTCCTTTTTTTCTATGCTTTCCATGAGTCTTTGGATTCTACATACTTGTCTTCAAAATAACTGAAGAGCAGCATTATCCTGAATTCCTCTTTTTCAGCTCGAGTTCATTGTCAGATGTTAAACTGTGATTCTGCTGTTGCAAGAGCTTTTATGGCTGTTTCTGAAAACACAGAAATCTTGTGGTAAATCAGTAAAGCACATCCTGGTGCCTGGGGAGGGGCTGTCACACCTGGTGCTGCAGGCGTGGGGGTTATCATGACCTTGCTGTGTACTGTGCAAAGGCCAGCCAGCTGAATGCTGCTGCTGGACGAGGAGTTGGCTCCTGCTGGCAAGCAGGAATGCTTGCTGTCATCTACAGAGGTTGTTTTCACGGTCTCGTGCGTCTCTTCTGGTAGCAGCACATAGATTAAATACTCTACCAGTAATAATCCCCCACAGAAACTGTATGGATTACTACCATTGTTTATTAGTAATTATACTGCAAAGATTTTTTACTTCTTTCAGAAGCAAGTTGAAATATGCTCCTTTTTAGAATTGCTAAATTTTATAATTCAGAACATGTATGATAGTCCCAATAATGGAATGATTTATGTGACACCTCAAATCTTTGGTTTATGGAAATTATTTGCATAATCAACTACTGTGGGCACAAGTGTGAGACAAAGAGTAATACCATTGTTACAGAGCAGGGAAATATACACGGGAATTGGAGAGACAGGAATGGCTAAGAGGGTCCACAAGGTTATTATCCAAATCTTGGTCTTGAAAGTTTGTATTTCTTCACAGAAACTGACAGCAAAGAGATTTCTTATGAGTTTCTATTATGACAGCTGCTACACTTGTGGTTTCATTTTGTGAAGCTTTGCTATTTTGAACAATACTTTATATTTTAGGTCTGAAAAGTTTTTCCCAACGGTGGATATGTAAGGAGTTGTTCAACTTTTTGTATGCCATTCCCAGAGGAGAAGTGTAGGCTGGTGTATCAGCATTGTATGTATTTCTCCTGCTAATTCATTAGATCTAAAATAGTTCAGATGTTGAAATAACACTTCTCTGTGCTAATGGATATCTGTCCTGACACCTAGTCTGAAGGGGAATCTTCTGGAGACTTTGGTATATAGTTAGGTGTTACTTAGTAGATCTCTCTGACCTTTTTCCATTTTCTGTGTTTAAAATATTAACAACTCACATTTTAAAATTCATTACCAAAGTTAGGTTTTTCCCTCTTGCCCCTAGTTATTCAAGGCCTGTAATTTTTGTTACTGTTATTCTGGTTTTGTAATCAGATTCAAGAATTACTAAATCGTATAGTAAAATAAATTCTTTTGATCTTTCATTTAATTATTTTCATGGCAAAATAATATACTGTAATAATTAAGGCCATAGCACTTTAGTGTTTTTACTGCTGCAGCTGGTATTGCTATGTGTTTGAATGTTTGTTTATGGTGATTACATAAATCTATTTTGGCATATAAATATCTAAGCACAAATACAATCTGGGTAGAGGATGGGTTGAAAGCAGCCCAGAGTTGAAGGGTTTGGGAGTGCTACTGGATGAGAAGCTGGATGAAGTCCAGAAAACCAAATGTGTCCTGGGCTGCATCAAAATCAGTGTGGTCAGCAGGGTGAGGGAGGGATTCTGCCCCTCTGCTCTGCTCTGGTGAGACTCCACCTGCACAGCTGCATCCAGCTCTTGGGTCCCCAGCATGGGAAGGACATGGACCTGCTGGAGTGAGTGCAGAGGAGAGTCACAAAAGTTGTCATAGAACTGGAGCACCTATCCTATGAAGAAAGACTAAGAAAGCTGGGGATGTTCAGCCTGGAAAAGAGCAGGCTCCAGGGAAACTTTATTACAGCCTTCATGTACCCAAACAGGGCCTATAAGAAAGAGAAGGACTTTTGACAAAGGCATGTTGTGACAGGACAAGTGGGGATGGTTTTAAATGGAATGAAGATAAATTTATATAAGTTACTACCAAAAAATTCTTTGCTGTGAGGGTGATGAGGCATTGGCATGGGTGGATGCCTCATCTCTGGAGATGTTCAGGGTCAGGTTGGATGGGGCTCTGAGCAGTCTGGGCTGGTGGGAGGTTCCTTCCCATGGCAGGGGACTTGAAACTAGATAATCTTTAGGGTCCCTTCCAAGCCATACCATTTTAGGATTCGAGACTGAAAACAAAGTGTCATCTAAGGGCAAAAAATAGTAAGTGTGGAATGAAACTGAAAGACATCTTTGTCACAGACTGCAGCCTCTTCTGGGTGCTGTGACCTTCCAGGTGAAGCGTCTTTAAAAACACACTCATGATGTCCAGCGCACAGGCACACCACAGTGATACAACTCAGGTGTGAGGGCTGCAGGAGCAGCCGAGCAGCAAAGCTCTTCTCAGGCCATGCAGAATAGAAGGAGCAGGAGGTGATCTTCCAGTATCAGGGGCTTCTTTATTAGAATAGGAACTGGTGACTGACAGACTCTGAGGTCATGGGGTTACTGAGATCTACAATCATCTTTGACAGTGATCTCCACAAGCCCAATCTTGTCTTTGAGCAAATATCAGGCAAAGGTAACTTCAAAAACCGGCTGACCAAACTAACATTCCTGAAGCTGCACTGTTAGATATTGCAAATGCTGCACATCTTGAGCTTAGTGATTGTTATACACAGCTTTATTGTACTTGGGTGGTTTACCTTTGCTGTTGCAACTAAGTTTTTCACCAGTATCTGTGCTCTGAGAACAATAAACTTCTTTATTTTTTATATTTTTATCTCTCTTCCCTCCTTATTTTTGTGTATGTGTAAGAGTTATCTTTCATCCTAAGACTTTCCTCTAATGCTTCTTCTGACATTTAAAGAGCAATTTTATTTCCTAATTGCCGTTGTATTGTAATCCTATGCAAACCAGGCTACTTTTGTTGCTAATGTAAATAAGCTTTCCATTCCCAGAAATTCCTAGCATCCTTTTCCTGTTTTTCTGCCAACTTGAATCATATTTTTGCAAATGGATCACCGGATTTGCCTGTCTCCATTCGGATGAGGTCTTACTGGTACCCTGTACTGTGGTTTGTAGTGTTCCAGCAATTTAATGGCTTTGTTCCTGCTCTTGTCCTGTACTTTATAAGATAGTAAAACTTGTGTCATCTGTGTAGTCAGTGTTTGTATTCTCATCACCTAGCAATCTGAATCTTATTTAGTTACTTTTAACTTTGGAAAATACAGCAGAGGTATCAAAGATAATTTCTTTCCTGCTAATCTTGAGAGCAGAATGTAGAGCATTCTGTAAATCCTTGAGTAGATGAAAAGCTACAGAATGAGTTTACATACCATCTGGCAAAGAAAGTCTGTGTAAGAAACAGAAGTCATAAATGCCTTATCTTACCTTGGCCACACAAGTGTGTGCACACAGATGCATAGCCTATTAAGGACCGTACTTAATTGTTATCAGTTCATTAGCTTTCCAAGTTTTGTTTTGTTTTCTTCTCCAAGAAAATTATATACTCACTCAGCAATATGAAAGATATGTTTCCTTGGACTGCCATACAAGTTCTCAGATTTTTTGGTTTTATTCTTGTATGTTTTTTAGAAAAAGGCAGTGTCTTGCTATTCAAGTCCTGATCAATTCAGTAAGATTTCGCTGTTGTTCTTGCAAGCGTTACTGTGCAGGAGCTCTGATCCTACATACTGTTTACATGTGGTACAAGTTACACCTGTGATACTTCTGTTTCCTTTCATGGGACTACTCAAATATTTGAAAATGGTTGGATTTGTGTCTGCTGCTGAGTTGGAGCAACCAGGGTCAGAAGATAAAAATTACTTCTGCCTCAAAAGTGCATGGGGAATTTATGTTTGTATTTTCTTAAAGTTTATCCATTCAACACTTCAGTGGAGTACTGAGAAAGATGACTTATATTTTGTGGGTTGTTAACTTTTGTTTTGCTTGTGGTTTTGGTTAGGTTTGTTAGTTGGTCCTTTGTTTTGTACTCTTGTTGGTACATCTTGTTGGATGGTGAGATTACTTCCATGACTGAAAGCGAGGGAGTCTTGCATGCTAAGTGCATATACTTCAAAGCACTCTAGGGTCACCTGAATCATTAGTTTAAACAAATGTCAATATTAAATAGATACATACTTTGATAAAAGTGGTTTATTAGCTGTTAAAAGTCTTGAAGTATTGAAATCTGTCATTAATATACAATAGTATTTCAGGAAGAGAAACTGCATCTGTTGAGTTCTTGCGCATTTTGTCACCTTTTAAAATGATCTTCTGAAACTGTGGATTTGCTATATTTTCAGAAAAAAAATTGTCTTTGAGTAACATCTCTCCTCATAAAATTCTAGTTGTTTGTGAGCTTGTATTGACTCATCAGAGACATACAGAGACTCAGTTCTTCTCTCTGAAATTACTGAATAAATGCACACTAATAGGTGACCGTTGTTGTTTAGGGTTTTTTTCATCTTTGGTAAATGGATCAATATGTAAACTCCACTTGAAATATATTGAAAAAGCAGTCTAAATAAAGAAGTCAAGCTATTTAACTGAAATGTGATTGAAACTGTTTACTTGAAGTATAAACATAAGAAGTTATTTTCAGTCTTAGGAAAACAGGCTGTATGTCAGGCTGGCAATTTTACAGAAGTGACATTTGTGAACAATAGTGTTACAGGAATGCCTCTTACAAGATACAGATTTTAGCACATATGTATTTCATGGATATCATAATGTTTAGGGAATGCTTAAGCATAAGTGTACAATCAGTGTTTCAGATTTGCCCTACCATCTTACTGAGAGGAAAGTGGATGACAAATGTAGCCCAGTTAATTTAGTTTTAAGATAATATATCCAATGTCCTCTGAATGGTTTCTTTTTTTATTCTTAGCATTTCTTTGTATTCTTTATTTTTGATATTTTGTATATTGACATGATATTATGGATATTAAGAGCTGGATTGTTAAGAAACACAAATTTACCTTTATAAAGCTGTTATGTTCAGAAATAAAGCCTTTCTTTAATATCTATAAAACTCAAGATCGCTTTTTCACCTAATTTTTAGCACTTAAATTCGCTTTCACTGTGCACTTCAACATGTTGTAGGTCCCATGATTCTCATGACATATTTTGTTTTAAATATGAACTGAGACTAGAGGACAAAAATATAATTTAACTTTATGGGGTGATCTTACAGAAGCTGGAGCAGACTGAATAGATGAAGTACTGTTGCTACTTGTTCTTAAAAAGGTACCTCTTTAGTTTTGAAGATAAAAGATACAGTGGGGTGCAAATCCAAAGAAACTTATCTGTGTGGAATGATGATTGGTATCTTTTATAATTTAACTTCTTCTTGGACACTGACCACCTTTCTAAGAGTGTTTTATGAGATGGGCTACATGATAAAATGAAAGTGGAGATCGAAGAAGTCCTACTTTTAGTGTCTCTTGCTGACATGTGAAAACATTTCTGTTTCTGAATTACTTTGGATTCCTTGTTGTGGTTCCCCCAAGTAGCTGGAGAGGTGCAGGGCTCATGGCAGCAGCCTTTTGCTGCAATCCAGCTGTCAAGGAGAGCATCCAGGTTCATGGGATAAAGCAATAGGAGCAGTATTTCGTAAATACAGTGCTGTTTCTGCCTCAGCAAGCCTGAGTGTCCCCTTCTGCGTGATTCTTTCCTCCTTTTTAGCCACCCAGAAGCTCCCAAGCCTCCACGGTGTAAACTCAGGCTCTGGGATTTTCATCCTCCTCCAAGTCATATGTTCCCTTATGGTGCTATAATGATGAATCAAATCTTCTTGATGGAAGCTTTTCAGTAAAGGTGAATTTAAGACTATAACTGACATGCTGAAATGTAGTGACTAAATCTGAGAATCGGGTAAGACTGAATGATACAGAAATGTAGCCAGGACAGGTGTGGCCCTAAGAAGGCAACTTTACTTAAGCAGTTGGTATTGTGAAGTAAAATTCTCTGGGAACAGAAAAAGTTCCCCAAATTGAATGGAAGAATAAGGGAATGAGAAAAATAATGATCATTTCAGTAATGAATTGCATTTTGATGGTAGGTTTTGCAATTTTATAATGTGTCTCATGTGACTTACAAAAGAACAGTAATCTTCACAGGACATAAGGTTTGGTAGGTGCCATTACATGTAATCTTTTTCTAGAATTGTGTCCCTTATGCTGACCAAGTGGAATACTGCTTTCCCTAATGCTATTTTATAATGGTAATTATAAAAGTTTCTGGAAACTCTTTAAAAGAAATTATCATTTGGATGAAAGTGCCATATTTTACAGGAATTATTCTTCCTTAACTATTCTCATTTGAAACTTCAAGGATGCTGTATCCTGCTGAGTGACTGGTTTTCTATTTTCAGTACTTTGTGTACTGCTTGAGTCATATTGATTTCCAAATACTTTTATAGTGTACAAAACAGGAAGAATGTAATAGCCTCATATGGCAACTGAGATGTTGGTGGAGTTTTTTTCCTAATTAAAGTATTTATTAAAATTGCAACAGGAATTGCTCAATGTAACAAGAAGCTGCATTGTCTCTGTTTGCAACTCAAGCTACTGCTTGAACTGATTCCAGCTGTTTCTTGTTATTGTTCAAGTGCAAGCATTATCTGCTGTGGGAGAAAAGTAAAGGACATGCTTCCATTTAGCGTCTTTTCTAAATGTAGGAACACGCAATTTGTGCAGGTCAGAAGTGATGAAGTCTAACAATACCAAATTACTGACAAAATAATATTTTTTCTTGTGTCTGTGTTATCGTTGTTTGATCTATTTATTTGAATAGGTACTATTATATTTATAGGTACTATAGGTACTAATAGGTACTATAAATATTTATTTGAATTAGGGTACTTTTTGTTTCATTTCCCCTGAATATTCTAAAATACACAACTTGGATAGGATTTTGGTTGTGAAATAGTGTTGCCAGTTCACAGTTACGTGTGGGTTTTGTTTTGGGTTTTTTTAGTGAGAATGCTTGCAATATTTTTACTTCTAAAGTAAGTTGTGAAATTCAGTAAGTGTTTTCTGCTTCTGATATGTATGGATACCAAATACTTCCCATTTTTTAGGAAAAAAAAAATCCCTACAGCACCTGTTTGGTTCCTCTCAGGAGTTCTTAAGTTCTGAGGTTTGATGGTTCTACGTAGCTGGTCACATCCTAAGAGTGATCAACAGTCTGCCAGATTTCCTGCACAGACATTAACAAGTCTGGTGGAAATCATCCGGTAGGATTTATTTTTGTGCTCTTAAGAGACTTGATTCATTTTTTCCCCTCATACACGCCTGTGATTTCTCCAGAGGACAGGGACAGATATCAGAGGCTGAAGCCATCCCCGTCAGTGTGCACCTTCCTCCTGGAACACAGAAAGCTTGCCTTTTGCTGGTTGTGTGATCCCCATACTGGGGGGAAGAAGTAGGTTCACATGTGATGCTTTGGTGTTTTGGCTAACAGCATTTTACCAGTGTGCATCTGGTTTTCACATACAGTTCATACAATTCAGACACCGAGTCACATCTATTGCATCACAAGAAGAGCATCTGAAGTCATTGCCTGTTAGAAGCTTAGGTCTCACAGAACATATACTTTATTATTACTGGTGGAATTCTTGGTTTAAAGAAAGAATATATCAGTGGTAATATATTTCTCAATATATAGGCTTTCTGAATTAGAGGAGTGCAGGGTAGTTTGGACCTTCTCCAAAGCTTGATAAGGTGACTGAGTTATTTATTTTTGTAGTTGCTTGTGAACTATAACAATAGCAGCTTAAACAGAGACAAATCACAGGATAATTTTGGGCATTGGTAAATTTTAGGCCAAATGCTCTAAACTGCATAATGAACTTATAAGAGCAGAATACAAAGTCTGAATTTCATAAGGCATAAACCCTGCCTTTATCCATCTTCTTCTTGTACTTCTGATCCCTGCTCTTTCACAACCTTTTAAATACAGGCTTTTTGCCAGCTGGTCCTTTGTTATTCTTGCATCCTCTGCTTTTCAGTTCTCCATACCTTACTAAGATCTGTCTTTCTGGGAGAATACCTCAAGAGTGTGAACCAAGCTCTGCTGAATGGCAGAGAAATGGGAGGATGATGTAAGGGCAAAGAAAAGGGTAATTAGAGCATTCTGTATTCAGAAGTATCTCCTCAAAGAATTCACATAAATAGAAAGAAGGATTAGGCCTCTGAATTAAGGGTCTGCCAGGAAATCTTTTGCTTTGAAGACCAAGGAAATAAATGAATAAAAGCTTCACTAACATGGGTTAAGATTATTCATTGGTGCTCTCTAGTTTTTGAGGATGTAGAGAATAGCTAATACAAAGACTCTAGAAACCAGAAAGTGCATGATTTAATGCTTCCACTACAGGATTTTAATTCTGAATTTCTGGAATCATGCCTTGCTCTGTCTTCACATGCTCTACACAGCCTCTGCAGGTGCTCTAACAGCTCTGGGCACAGAACACCTAAGGTCTTTGCCTGACAAAATTTGTGTTTTTAAATAGGTATGGTAAATAGGGGCTTTTCCCTGCACTGAGGTTGCTGTTCACAAATTACAGCTGACTTGCCTGGGGTTTCATTCTGAGATGCTCCTTTCATTTACCCATTGCTATACTTTCGGGATTCATTGTCATATACGCCAGTAGGCTATTAGTAATTCCATGACACGGAGGCATTTTTGTTCATCTCTAGGGAACTTTTCCCACACAATCAATTCAGTTCAGCCCTGAAAGGAGGCATTCTTGATTCCTTGGGATAAATATATACTCTTTTCAAATCACAAGATGCAGCTCCTCCAGGCTGCTCTCACTAACTCCACTGGTTGCCACACTGAGTGTTAACATAGTGAGTGCAGCTGGAGTGTTTGCAAATATGTGCCGGAATGTAAATGTGTGAATACAGCATAAACAATAACACATTGTTCTAATTCATTCACATATCTATTCATGTGTCTTCTAGCAATTTTCAGGCCCCTGAGAACCGTCATCTAGTCTGGCCTCCTGGCTATCAGTTCTGTATGGATTTCTCAGACAGTAGTTTTCTTCAAGAGTTCATCTTTGAGCTATAAAGAAATCAAAAGATGGACAACCTCTGCCAATTGCAGAGGTTTTCCTATCCATGAACACTTGTCACTGAACCATTCCAAGAGACCGTTGGTGGATGCCTGACTTCATAACCAAGATCCCATTGCTGAGGTAATAAGTACATTACTTTTCATTGCACAGTCTAAAAGCACCTGAGACACCAACAGCACATTTGAACTGCTTTGTGAAAATTTAAAACATACGGAACCATTAAAGAATGTTCTATTGTCATCTTTCTTTCCACTTTAACTTTTCATAGGAAAATGTGGAAGAAGGCACTAGGCTTCTTAAAACACACCTTTTAGTTCCAGGTGTAAGATAGCTGAAGTTCTCCTGCTTCATTCCTGTGTGCATGGCTCAGCAAGTCCATACAGGCTGTAATTCAGATGAAGAGGAGTTAGCACATGAGTTGCCTTAAAGGGAGATCTTAAGAGGAGACAGCTGAGGAATAATACTTCCGCTGAAAAGTATTTTGAGTTTTGAATACTCACAAAAGCCAAAACGTAACAAGGGCTTGCCTATTAACTTGTGGACTGTTTTTTCAGAGTCTTGGATATGGCCTTCCTCTGTTAATTATCTGTATGTGATTGAGCTGTGTTTTGGGAGAGCCATAGTCTCTAAAGCCTTAACACTTTGTATTAATTCATCTGTAGTACTTTGCTGGCTTATTATGAGAACAACGCTTGCCAATGCTCTCTATTAACTTCCGCAGTTATCCTTGCAAACAGTAATTGATCTTTTGGTGAATTTAAATATCCTTCTTCAAAGGCATGCTGGGAGATTTTTTTTCTGTGGCTGAGCAATACTCTTTATTATATTTACAACTTTTAACAAAGCTCTGGTTTCTCAGCTAATTAAATTGTGCAGGGTTTCATTCTTTTTTCTTTTTAATAGAAATACTTTCATCTTCACTGATTTTACCTCTTGAGATATTTTTAAAATTAGAATGATAATATGAAAAAGCCACAAGACAAATGTTATCCAGTCTTAGTTTAGACATTTGTAATGGATTCTTGAGCCTCAAGTGAGAATATATCAAGAAAAGTTTAATTCACGAAACTGAAGGAAGTTTGTTCATTTTGATACAATAGTAGTCACATTTTAACAGAACTAACTCATGATCTGTTGATCGAGAGGTAAGATTGTATTAATTTCCACTTCTTCCAATTCCTGTATTTCAAACACGACTTTTCAGAAGTATCTGTTGAGGGGTGCTATGTCATGCACGTCTTCTTTCATCCTGCATATATGCTGCAATATAGATTGCATTAATAGAACTTACTTTATTTGAAATAGTGTCTGAAAATCTGTAATAGCATACACGTGTTTCAGAATGCACATTTTTATGTATATACATATATATTTACTTCCGTTTTAAACCATTGCAATGATCACTACTGTCAACTCAGGTTAAGTCAGTAAAAGCTTTTTCAAATTTATTCTGTGAAGAAAAGGTAATTATTGATACATTTTTTTTCTAGATCAGGAAACTATTTCTTAGTGCAAATGTGACTTCTGTCTCACATCAATATTCTTGTATTCTCACTATATTCTCACTAACAATATTCTTACATCAGTTTCACATGGATTCAGTAATCTAAATCCTGTCTTCAGCAAAACAAATCAAAGTCTTTTAATTAATAGTCTTTAGAGTCTTTTCAATATTCTGTCCTCAGAGTTGTAAAGTGGAAGGTTTTTACTGGGTTTTTTTAATTAAGAAAATTAATTTTGTCTTAATCTTCCAGCATATTTCACCCATGACATACTGAGCAATGCCATTTTGTTCTGCTGATAAGTGAAATATTCTAGAACTTATGTGGAGTCATTTGGCTTTGTTAAACTTAACACTTTGAAGATGCCGATATGTGCTTTGTTCTCCTTGTTATGTATTTTGAGGTGAGGTTCAGCAGCTAAGGCATCCATGGGCTTCCCAAAGTAGAGACAGCTTTTTCAGACTTTTCCATGCTGGGTAGAGCATCAAGATGTTGTTTTTAAGTGTTTAGAATGCTTTAATTTGAAGGGTTAAATTTTGGGTTTTTTTAATGAATTGTTATATGAGCTGGATTAAAAGTAAAAGGATGATGGTATTCCCTTCCTGGAAACTACATTTGAGAAATTTAGTGGAAAGATGGGAGCTTTACAAATTTGAGCCAAGTCTGCTTATGTTGGGAATGGGGGAATAAGATTTTTTTGGTGAGCTGCATTACTGAGGGATAGTGAAATGTTGCATCATATTAAAGAAAAAAATGGAGTTTTCTGTATTTGGATGAAAGCATATTTATGAGGGAAGCTGCAGATTGAAAAGAAGGGACCCAATTTTGAAATGATTGAAATAGTTGCTCTTTACCATCATGATCCAGGTAAGTATGCTTGCTAAGGACAATAACCCCTGTGGCGTAAATACAAGTGTAATTAGAGATGCAGTGGGGGCCTTGGACTCTTCAGTTCATAGCAATAAATGCGTTTTTCCTGATGACAGGCCAGTGATAAGGTGTAAAAGCTATTCACACTTGTCTTATGGAGTGAGTTCTTCTATAACTAGCTAGTATTTATTGTTCTTCCGTAGCGTTGGATGGGTCTGTGAGTAACATGATCTAGCTGGAGATGTCCATGCTCATTTCCAGGGGGTTGGACTACATTACACTTAAAACTCCCTTCCAGCACTAATCATTGCATAACTCTATGATTTTTTTTTTCTCATCAGTAAGGCTAGAATTGAAAAGATTTAAAAATCAAACTTGACCAGTCTGACTACAATATGTGAATTTCATACAAAAGAAGCCTGGAAATCCCTTTTCAGCATCTGTAGAATGTAGGGTGGGAGAAGGAATAAAGAGACCACAGCTGCTGTTGGTGGGATGGTTTTTTTGGTTTTTTTGGGTTTTTTTGGTGGTTAATAC
This sequence comes from Prinia subflava, assembly GCF_021018805.1. Taxonomy (NCBI): domain Eukaryota; kingdom Metazoa; phylum Chordata; class Aves; order Passeriformes; family Cisticolidae; genus Prinia; species Prinia subflava. The sequence goes on along the minus strand of NC_086283.1, from coordinate 71,099,374 downwards.
ATGAAGACTGTGTTATGATATAGGCTGTGTATAAGCTGCTGAGGACAGAATGTATGACTTGTGGGATAAGCAAGTGTCCCTGATCCCAGGCTCTGATTGTACTTTGCAGCACGTGTGGAGAGTGTGCTGTCTCAATGTGAACATGTGCAATGCTTAAGTAGTTGTATTTTGTGTTTGTTTTGTTTTCTCAGAGAAAGACAAAAGTCTTTTACCATTTTTATGGTCTTTATTCAGGAATATTCTGAGGGAAAATGTAGTCTGTGATCAGCTGTCACCTAGGCAGTGTACTGGAATGTTCTCACTGATTTTATGGATTTAGAAGTAAAGGAACTGAAACTGAGGGAGACTTTGAATTTTATCACTGCAAAAATATTCAGTGGTTTTAGCCAGTATACTCTTTTGAGCTACTTTGCTCAGTTTGATAAATTATTCACAGATGACTGCAAATTCTAGCCAAATTGCTTGTTTAAATGCATCATTACTGGACACCTCAACAGCTTCTCATCCATTTTCAGCAAACTGTACTTCTGCTTCATATCAAAGCTTATTTTGCTTGAGAAACCACTCTTTTTCCTGTTTTACTGGTTGTACTTAGAAATGTATGATTTTACTACTCCTTTTAAGCTGTTTATGTGTCGCTCACATTGCAACAGATACAATGGTTGACTGTAAGGCTTTTTTTCATGCTTATTTGGACCAGCTTATATGATAATGTTTAAAGTAATCTGTTATTTAGTGAACAGTTGTTTATTTGATTTTTATCCTTCAAATTTGGTTGGTCAATATTTCACACAGAATGGGTCAGGATTTCTGGATCCAAGATGTCACAGTATTTTTAATCTTTTGTTATTTAAATGTGTCAGCTAACATATAAGTAAAAACAGCCTGGATTTTGTGTCCAAATCCAAATTTCAAGGGACAGACTGGTTCTCTTGGATGACACCACAAATGTGTTGAAATCAGTAGCTGTACAGAGTACAAAATCAAATTCCAGTGAAGGGGCAAGGGAAAGAAAGGATTAATTTATTACATTTTCTTTTATATTGTTTTTGGATCATTCGAAACCCCACCAGCAACACAAATGAAAACCGATACTTCCTGTGTTTTGTCCTCTGCAGTGAAAGGCCATTGCCTTCAGCAAGCAGGCTGAGGCTGTAATAACTACAAAGCCTTCCCACACCTAACAGTAGATGTGGGAAAGTCACATACAGATGGGGATCTTGGTTTCTTACAAGGGAACTTATCAGATGCCAGGATAACCTGGATGACTTTGTAGGCTACACAGAATGACAGACTAGCAGGTGTTTGGCCTGCTGGCACCCAGAAGCAATGGTAGCCTTAAGGATCTGTGTGGCCACCAGACAGCTTGTTGGCCAGAGCTTCCAGCGGGCCGCAGAGATGCTGCCTTCAGGTCCAGAGCTCAGAAACCCCAGTATCTTCATTGTCCACAAGGCAGGTCTGGCACCAGTTTGGAATTCCCAACCAGTGGGTATGTCAGTAATTTTTTCTCTGCAGCAGCGCTCTAGACAGACTGGTAGAAAATGTGGGAACTCTTGTGTCCTTGACAGTCTTCAGGGTCAGGGAAGCAGGCAAAGAAGCAGACAGAGAGGAGGCATGTTTCTGTTCCTCCTATTCCTATTCCTAACAAAAGCTGTTCCTTTGTTAGAATTAAAGTGTTTTCAGGGACATGTCAAATTCAGCATTTTCTACCTGGAAGTTACTATAGTGAAACATTCTTAACTGTCTGTATTGAAAGCTTAAATTCTTTCAGCCTGAAAAAGAAAAAAAATCAGGAGGTTGAAAGTTGATGATATCTTGGCATCTATGTGTCTACAATACTGTTTATGAAGTCAGGTCAGAAATCTAAAATATCCAGAAGAAATAAGGATTTGGATGTTTAGTTTCCAGGAAGGAGCTTGAAACAGTATAAAATGTTTTGCAGTTCATTTAGAATTTAATTTTTTAAATTTGAGGGAGAAGAAAGATATTGGGCGTAAGAAAGAGGTTATAAATAATTTCTAATTCTTCTCACTTTTTAATCCTGATATACCCTGTGACAGATCCCAAACAACAGTTTGCAAGGAAGTGTGCCACCCAAATTTTCCTATATTTAATCGTTAAAACCTCTAAACATTTTCATGCTTATATTTCTATTCCTGAATATTTGTTCAACTTCTAAGCTGCTGGTTTAGTTTTTTAAAACTATAGAGCTTAATAGCAAACATTTGATCTCAATTAAATATTTTTATTTTAATTACTAGCATACTAGAGAAGGGGAGAATAGTTTGTCCTGTTCCCAAATGCATTGTAAAGCTTGTTGAGACTTACTGGCAGTCAGAGAATGATCGATATGCATGTTCCTGACTGAATTTTTACAAAGATTAACTTGAACACAATTGTTATCTTTGTGTCATATTAATTAAACAATATATCCCAAAGAACATCAAGAATGAACAAATAAAGACACAGGTGGATTGCTACTCTCATTGGATTGTCTTCCTTTTTTTCTCTTCCCTTTTCCACCTAGAATTGCTATTTCTATTTGGAAATGCTAGATCTTAAAGTGGATGTTTTGAAAAGTTACTGCTGTTAATGTAGTAGGGCAGATTTATCATTTAGAGAAGGAAAGATGGGTGAGAGGAGGCAAGAACAGCAGGTGGCTAGAGGCCCCTTTTCTGTTGTGCTTCATTCTTGTGTGTCTGTGCAAATCCAGTACTTTAGTACTAAGACTGTAATACTACATCATCCATTGTCCTGGGGTTATGGTAGTTATGCAAACATGCATATTTAGCAATAGGGTAAATTTTGGTTTAGAATGAGGGACAATGTTGACATGTCAGTTATAGAAAAGTAAAAACAGTAACAGAATAAAATCTTGTGAATCCTTCACCACCAACTGCTTTCAAACATTGACCATTTCAAGACACGTTCAGATTTTTAAACTCTATGTGTCCTCACATGCTTGAGCTGCTTCTTTCTTCTGTATCAAATCTGTATTTTACACAGATTACCTCTTTTTTATCTCATATTCTCAACAGAGAGGTCTTTGAAAGTAGCATGTAAAGATAGGCATTGTGTTTAGTGGCTTTATATTGTGGTAGCTTTTGACTTGTGCTGAGAAACACGGCTCTTTTTCAGATATTTCAGATAAATAGCATAATGTCCATTTTCTTTTTCACTATCATAAAATAAACTATTCAGACAGTCCTACACTATGGCTTCTGTGAACCACTTAACTTGAATTTGCATAGTCTTTTATTAACTTTTTCTTAGTGCTCATGGTCTCTGATGTGTGAATTTACTGTTTACGTGTTTGTTCATACAGACGTGTGCCTGACAAGGAATTTGCTTGCTTGGTCTTTGTTTTTTTAATAGGTCCTCTTTCATCTAAAAAAAAAAAACCAAAAACAAACAAAAAAACCCCCAACAACACCAAAAAAAACCCCCAAAAAACCACCACCACCACCACCACCAAAAAAAAAAACCAAAAAAAAACAAAAAAAAAAAAAAACCAAAAAAAACCACCAAAAAAACCACAACAACAACAACAAAAAAACCACCAAAACAAAACAAAAAAAAAAACCCAAAAAACCCCCCAAAAGCACCCAGACCAAAACCTCAAGATGCAAAAGATTCTATTATATGGTGGTTTTTTTTATGAATTTGCTTTTAGAAATCAGAATGTATCTCACACAGGTCCTTGGTTTTCAAAGCAATTTTTGAGGAATTGGAAACCTAACTTTCGTTAAGAACATTAAACTTGTTTTCACTGAAGTGCAGAATGTTTAGTTTTATACAATTACTGAAGTGTGACAGGATCCTTCTACAAAATCTCCTAAATTCAGCTTTGCAGTTTAAATGTTCTTTTTGTATCCATTAGCTGAATGAAAGCACAAGAGGAAAATTAAAATTTGTTTCTGTTGTGTGTCTGAAAAAACCATCAGAAGACTGCATTTAAAGACAAATTTGGATAAAGAAAGCTTCAGGGGTTTCTGGTGCAGAAGCAATAGGCTGTAGGAGATGAGATGATATGAAAACAGATAGGAAGATTGGAGATTTTCAATTTGGACAACAGCTAACTGAGAATGTTTTCTTTCTGTTGTATGGAAATCAGTGCTATGATGGTAGGAAAATTAAATATTCTGTGTGTGTTCATTTAGCTACAGATTAGCACTTTTGGGACTCATTTTAAATGCAAGAATAAAATAAACTGCTTCTGAGAGTTTTGAAGACTTTCTTTCTTCTGTGCCCAAGAGAATTAAAGGGAAAAAGAAGTGAAACATGGATCAGTGAACTCCTTTTTCAGTTATTGTACAAAACAATACAGATTTCAGAGAATGAATCAGCTAATGATATTACACCTCTTAAAATTTTAATGAAAGAGGTTATTCACTGAAGTAACCTGCTGTGCCTGTTCCACTATGACAATACACAATATTCCCTGAAGCTATTTCTGACATCACTGATTCTAACATGGTTTAGGATGCTCGATGGAAAATTAGGTGTGGGAGAGATGTTGGTTAGTGTACCCAGTACCTTGGGGATGGTACACAAGACTGAGGGTCTGGGCAGAGTGAATATTTATCTTACAACCTGTCACATACACTGAAGCAAAAGAAACAAATGGACTAACAATCTGATACACTATTCTGTCACTTCACAGTAGTAGAAAGCCTGCTTCTGAGATTTTGTAAGTGTGATAAAGTTAAGGTATGTGTTGCTATTGATGTTGTGTTGGATGTAGAACTGAAAGCTTTGTGTCATGTTGGGTCATATTAGCAACATCATTGCAATCAGTGGGCGGAGAGTAAGGTATGTGGGCGGCTGCTTTTTTGCTTGAAGCTTCATGATTTTAAGGTTCAGAGGCTTGTGGCACTAGCTGATCTTAGATGTCAATATCCAGTGGATTTTTCGTTTATTTTTAATGTGGCTTGATATTTAGCATGCTTTGTGAAACTAATATTATCCAATACCTCTGAATTTACTTTGTTCTAATATATTTAGCAATATAGCACTCATCTTTAGATGAGAATTCAAGAATCTAGAGCTAAAAATCTGCTATTATTTCCTGGCTTTCATTAGATTGCTCTGTCAGATAGCACCTTTATAAGTTCTCTCATCTTCATTATAAAATTAATGCAGATATTTTTCCCCACTACTTTGATGGCAAGACTCTTCCAGGCTTCTCTGTCACAGTGTTTAGGAACCTTTATTTCAATTTGAAGTGAATATTTGGCTAATTTATGTCCATTTGTTTTCATTCCAATGTTCTTTTATCCTCTTCTTTCTCTCTCAGTCATATTTAAGCTGCTGTTGTATTTATGCTCTGCAATAAACTTAAAGAATCCTGCATTGTGAAGGAATTTGGGGGAGCTGAGGTAAACTCTCACTGCCTTTATACTGGTGGCTCTTCTCTACATTTAAAGGTGTAGCATTATACACTGACATATATAGTGTTAAATGCAAAGTTTTTAGTACTCTTGGGATCTGTATTCCCCTTCTCCTTCTAGATGCCCTGTACACTTCATGCTTAATGATGTAGAATACGATGTGCAATATTTCCTGCATGTATGATCACTAGATATGCTGAACTTTCTAAATATTCATCCTAACTATTGCATTTTGACATGATATTCTGTGCAGCAGGATGTTTTCCAGCTATAATTATGTCAACGTCATCAGCACAGATTTTGTTTGTTCAGTTCCTTTTATTTGGATGGACCTCAGAAAAGTATCTGTTATGTATGTCTTCTGCAGATGCACTGTGAAATCATAAGATGTCCAAATGTTGAGCTGCTTCTGGTTGCACAAGTGCCAGTAAATTTGCAGAGTTATTAAGTACTAAATTACTTCTGTACGGAAGGACCAAGGCAGTAATGTGCATTCAACAAGTTCTTTGTTTTCTTCATTGCTATAAAGACAAAAAACCAACCAACCAAAAAACCCCAAAAAACTTGTCAGCAAGGAAAAGTGGCCAAATGAAGAACAAAGATTGTCTCTGCACCCTATGTTTGAGATTCTTACAAAGGGAGCTGAGAAGACACAGCAAGATCTTCAGCTAGAACTGCACTGCTGTGATGCTGAAATTTATGAGCATAACAGACTTGAACAGAAATTAATTTAAATAATTGTTATGCTAATGTTAACAATTGCTTAGGTGTAGATACTGTTCCTGAAAAGTGCTGTGACACATATTCAGAGAGAGAAAATCACTTTCAGCATCTTTCCCTATATGCAGAGTACATATCTTATAGACTTTCTTCCTCTTTTATGTCTCATTTCTTGGCTTTCATGCAGAACACTAAACACTGAGTATTATTTTATAACTCAAGATTCATCAAGTCATTACAGTAAATGATGGCTTTATAGTGTTCTTGGCTTTTGTTCTTTTTCTTTTTTTTTCTTTTTCCTTGTATTAGGAGAATAATATGCTTACCTATTATTTATTTCAGTAAAAAAGCAGTGGACATAAGTATATGTGTCTATTAAAAACCTTTGTGTTAATTAGAGTTATGTTAATACAATTGCCTACAAAAATCACAGAATTCTGGTAAAGGTGATGAAAATATTTCTTTGTTCTAATTAGAAGTTTTACATGATAAGCTGAAGCTTTGGTGAAAGACATCACTCTCTTATGGTGGAGAAAAAGATGATAGAAAGTAAATAAATTTTTAAAATACTGACATATGTGAATGCTACAATATTATTCTTGTTTAGCTTACAGTGAACTCCAACTAAGACTAAGAAATTTGAAGGGTCTACCCATATGTCCTGTTGATAAAATTTTAGCTGCTTAGGTCCTAAAACAAAGAATCAACAACAAACAAAACAACCCCCAATCTAGTAATAAAGGGTTCTTGGTTGTTGTAAGAAAATAAAACAATGTAATGGGTACTAAAACTCTAAAAGGTATTTCATGTGCTATAAAGGGTATTTGGGATTAAATATTTTTCAAGAAATACGAGTTCTTTTACTTACTAAATTCAAACAAGTTGTTGCTTTATTATTTAGAAAAACTCTCTGAAATCTTGGTAGAAGAAGAAAAATCTGCTGCATGCTCAGTTTTGGGGTGGCTTGTACTTCTTATCATGCAGTTGCATTCCAGGTTTTCTATGGCTTGAAGAGGCTAAGCAATTATGAGAATGTAACATCTAACTTCATTCTTCTGCCTGAAAATCTTTGTTAATTTGAAAAGTTGACTCACATTACCCAATTTGCTCCTTATGGATAAAGGTATGCCAGCTGAACTCTCCTGAACTGTACTTTAACCAGCTACATATGCACAGAAATCAGCTATGATTTTAACATAAGCTGATAAACAAGTGACAACTATAGCAAGTCATTATCAGATTTGTCCGGGTGGAAATTCTTTTTTACATTTATGTGCTGTCACCTAAATCTGTATGAAATCTTGAAGTGTATTTAGACATGTTTAGGCAGAGTCTAGTGTTTAGCAGCAGGCTGGGAGTTTCTAAAGTAGAGCAGCAGATTACATTTTAATGAAATAAAGGGAGTGAGTAGATGAATTGAAGTGATAACTTTGCATGGGGAGTTGCACAAGAAAGAAAAAGTATTTTACCATCTAGAGAAGCAATAGGTGCTTTGGAAGCAAAAAATTAATCAATTACATACTTTTTTTAGTCTGAATAAGATTTTTAGTATTTTTACTGTAGATTTAATGTTAATTAATAGTTAACACATTTATTTTTATTCAATATTTGATAGAATAAGGGCTCATTGGGTTCTTAAATTTGAGAAGTGTGAGTGTAGAAGAAACAATATGTACTAAATCTGAAGAAACAATAATGAAATCAATTGCTGTACTTTGTGTTTACTTAAAAATAACAGAATATTCTGGAATTCTTAATTCTAAAGGACAACAACCATTTTATTAAAAAGGGGGCTTTTGGAATAGGAATGCAAACTTTAAGGAATTATCCAGATGTTGAAAAAAATATTGTGGAAATAAAAGTGTGTTTCAAAGAGGGTTGATGGTGAGCAATATAATTGTTTCATTACTGATGTAATTTCATCATAATCGTCGTCATCATCCTCCTGTAGTTTTTCAGAATCCAAATTACTTTAAAAAATAGAACTAAAAGCAGGACATCATGCTTTTCAAAAGTTCATTCACATTTCAAAATCATATTTGGCCTGTTCCTGGAGTTCAGCATTTTTTTTATTTGTTTGTTTCCTGAAAGAAAGTGAAGGACCTCACAAACTGTGAGTTCTGTGTATAGAGAGAAAACTAGGTTCTTCAGAAAAGAGGAACTGGAGTAAAGGTGGAAAAAAATGGAACTGAGACTTAAGGTGTTTTGGGAGTTAAAGCAAATTCTTCTTTATTGTATTATAAAATACGTATTTCTAAAGCCGAGTGGATAAAATGCAGTATAACCTTTAAGCAGCAACTTAATATATTCCCCTCAATTTGACAATGGCATGACAATTAACAGATGGAGGGAAGGCATTTGCTGAGATTAGCAATACAACTGTCATTGAGTCATACTGACTTTATAAACTAAGCTGATATATCAGGAAGTGTTTTTAATTGAAGCTAAAGTGTTGGTACAGTCACGGAAGTAATAATCCTTTGGAAGCTGTGCTCAAAAATGTGGTTGCAAACTTTTAATGTGAGTGTAAAGAAAGTTGGGACAAGCCTACGGACAGAGGTCTGTTGAAGGTTGTTAGACAAATAAATTCACATGATACTCAAGAAGTGCAGCTGAATTCTGAAAAGGTGTCTGATGGGAATGCATGGATACTACCTTTAAAGCCATTGGTTTCAGACTGTGCACAGTCAAACAGAGGAAATCTAAAAATATGATGTATTTTTTAATCTGGAAAGCTGATTATCTTTTAATGGAAACTCTGCCTGCACATTTCCTTTACCTTTTCATTCCAAATCTTTGTTCTGTAATTTCTGACATTTTGATCCATGGGGTGACTTGCTTGAGAATTTTTCAGGGTTTGTGTTCTGAGGTAGAATTAAACTGAAGTGCTAGTTTGGTCTAATTCTGTAACATGAAACAAAAATTGTAATGACCAAGAGTGTATTTTCAAGTTTATCTTGTCAACTAAACACATGCACAGAAGGGTTGTTTTAATAATGCAAGTAGATTTGTGGAAAATAAATTAGCATTTGATGACCTTTGAGGGTCAGACACATTGTTTCAAGAGATAGTTTCAACGACCTTTGACAGCAATACCAAAGTGTTTGGAATACTTACCCTGCAAATGCATGAAGGAAGAAGAGAAAGTCTGAAGAGCATTTCCTGTTTGAAATTGGTGGAATTTAGATGGCTTTGCAGTTCTGGTGACAAAAGGTGTTTCTTTCTGGGCCGTTGAACTGATTTCAACTTTGAAAATTTTGTAGAGGGCTTTAGGATCAACCTGGATTAAGAATGTAGTCATGCCTTTGTTTTTCAGAATTCTTTGATTTTCTGATACTGCAAAATAAAATCTGTTGCACTTTCCATCCCTGGAAATGTTCAAGGCCAAGTTGGATGGATTCCTGAGCAACCTGATCTAGTGAATAGCATCCTTGTCCACTCCTGGAACTAGAGGACCTTTAAGCCTCTTTCAACACAAGCCAGTCTGTGATTCTATGATGAAAATAGCTTCCTTCTCCAAGATTGTATCTCTGGCTTCCATAGTATTGCTAGTTATTCCTGTAACGTGCTTCAATCTCTTGTTGAAATCATTTCTAACACAGGAAAAAATGAATTTTCTGTCTTAGTTTTGTTTAATGGTAGGCTTCCCCCAATTATTTTATGTTTTCTGTCATCTGGCAGTTCTACTTGGGCAAAATCAAGTACAGCTATGCATTTTTAAAATAATAACACTTACTTGTTTTATCCTGACTGTAAAATGCAAGTGTCATAATTTTCAAAAAAGTAGTTTGGGACAAAAGGCTTGCATATTGAGAAAATTTGTATTGTCAGTCTGCTTGTTGTACAGACATGTGACCTGCTCATGTTAAGACAGGCATTCTGATTCCATCCTAATAGGCCCATTCTTATCAGTATATGCCACCTGCTTCTGATCTACTTTGCTTAGAATGGATCTGGGTTTTTAGTGTGTGTGAATTTAAGGGTTATGCATTTAAAAAATTATTTTTCCAAACCAAAAAAATCGCATACATTTTTAACAGAGTTTACAAAAGAGCTATTCTACATTTTCCCTCTAGTGAGATGGTACAATATTGAATTAAATGTTAGTATTTCTATGGCCATGTAAGATTTAATGTTCTGGACAAAAATATTAATTGTCTTTTGAAATGGGCAGATGGTTTTGCCTAAAACCTATTTGTTAATTAATTGGACTTTTTGAAAAGCAAGTAATTTTCAAATGAGGTTTCAGTCTCAATTTTTTGATAGAGACTTTTCCATATTGTAGGCATGGGGGTTTTCTCAAGAAGTACATTGTGTGATATAACATTTTCTATTGGACTGTGAAAGTATAATCTAGGTGGTATAGGAATTCACATCATCTCTCATGCGAAAGATGTCCAAAGCTGGGTTGAAAATCAGTAAAAATAACTCAAGAGTCAAGGTGCTACAGCTCTTCATTACAACATGAGGAAACAGAATTCACTGATTTATACAGATCTGCACTTTACTGTTAGCAAACAATATAAACCACTAGTAGGAAATTATGTATGAAGCAAGTTACCACTCTTAGAGTTTCCTAAGCTTTTTCAGAAGTGCTGCTTTTAAAACTTCAACTGTTAATGTCGAGGATCAAGAGGAAAATGAAGTCATAAGTGTTTGAAAGTCATTTCATCTTTCTGCAAAAGTAGACCTGAACAGCAAACCTGTAGCTAGGTAAACTTACCAAGAAAGCATTAGACTTTATAGCCAGTCTAATCTCATGCTATGCTGCAGATGACACACAAACCTATGAAAAAACGTGATATATCTTTGGTAAGTTCTCAGGGATGCTGGAAAGCTCACTTGTGTAGATTTTTATACACTTGTGTACACCATTGCGGTTCTTTTAGTCTACACTGGTATAGTATTAATTCAATGAATACAATAAAAGCTGTTACTTTTACCCTGTTCCATTCCCCTCTTTTGTCAACTGATATTTATCTTAACTATAGTAAAATTATTTCATGCTAAGCATTTACCTAAAATGTGGATGCCCTTGAGCATATTTCATTTTTGTTAAAAATTATCTCTAAAATGAGTTTATTTATTTCAGGTGCATTTTTCCTCCCTGTTATTCAAAAAAGCTTGAAGTAAAAAAAAAAAGTGTTTTGAAGAACATAATACAATATTTTAAGTAATGAATGCTGCATATATGCACCTAATGTTTATCCACAGGTTTTGGGGCAAAACCACGGACTAGGTAATAGTAGTGTGGAAGGAACCATTTCTGATTTAGCATAGATACAGGGTCCCCCAGAAAATTAAAAAGCCCAAATAACATGTTCACTGCAGTTCACTGGAAAGCAGCTAAAAACAAACAAACGAACAAACAAACAAACAAACAACAAACCAAACAAATTGAATAATAAAGCTTTTACTACAGTTCACTGCGAAGTAGTTATACTAGTAAAAATACTGGGCATACTCTGAGACTTTAACATCAAGTGAATGAGACATTCTTAACAGTTGCTTACTTAATTAAAGGCATTTAAAAATTTTATTGCCCTGATGGAGCAGAAAGTTTTTATCACTGTAAAACCTAACATTTTTACTTTTAAAAAAATATATTTAAAAAAATACACTTCACTGTTACTAGTGAAGCACTCTAGTCAAATCCTTATTCAATAGGAACAAGTTGACTGTAGGTACATTTTTTTAATAGATAGACCTTATGGTGGTCTGTAACTGTGATCCATCAAAACTTCTTTTTGCCGTGGAAATATGGGGGCAGACTGTTAGTGAAGCCACGTGCCATCTAATTGGGTATTGCAGGGATGGCAGGGGAAGGGCTGTCTTTTTTCCTCCTCACTATACAGAGTGATGGTAGGACTGGACAGAAGCCACTCTTGCAGACTCTTGATCCTGAGATCTGTCTTTTCCAAGGTCTGTATTGATTTCTAGATTGATCTGCATGAACTAATTACTTTCTTTGTAATCCCCAGTCACAATTGATTTCACACGTTTTCTTGATTGTGAAGCTATTTAAACCACTGTGGTCAGGATGAAAAACATTATTTGTGACAAAGTTATATTTAGTTTTAAAATCCTAGCATTATTTTGTGCTTTCAACTGCAGTCATTCAACTAGAGAAGATTTTGGAGCTTTCTGTAGTAAGCAACTAGGCAATGGGATGCTGGGATTACATGAAGTAACTGAATTGCCTTAAAATTTCATTAATTTGTGTAGGTTTGGATTGTGTATCTCTGTCAGTGTTTCTTGGTTTCCATAAATCAGTGTTAGAAGAATGTACTATACAGGAAACTGCAGCACGAGGGAGATGATGTCATGCTGCATTAAAGAGTAGTGTAGAAAATAAAGCATTTTCTAGTAGCCATTGCTATTATTATCATCTGAATAATGGCCTGTGAGATTATTTCTGGTATAGCTTCAGAGTAGTAAAATATTCCAGTCAGCTTTTGGGTAAGAGCATTCAGCAAGGTAATTTACAGCCCCATTTTGATATCTGTCTTCACCTCTTCAGTCTCTTGTTTTGCTTGGAAGTATTGCCGCATACTGGCCTGTAAATAGCATTTTCAGTTCAATTTATAGCCAGTCAGTACCCAGCTGTGAAATAAACAGTCTAATTTCACAATTAGGTTAAAGCCATGGAGTCAAGGCATGATTTCACAATCATTAACACTATATCTCTGCACTGCTGGATTGCTCACAGAAGAATTGTAATGTTGGGTACAAGATAGCCATTCTGTCACATTAACTAGAATATATGCAGCTAATACAGAGTTTATGCCAGCCTAGCATTTTTATGCTGTCTTAGATTCTGAGAGAATGGGCTTTGCAACCACTAATGCAAAATTAATGTATTGACTTTCTATTAGGCACGTTTTAGCGGTTCAAGGTAATCTAGCTCCTTGTATTATCTGACCATTTAGCATTTTGCCTCTACACCAAGAGCCCTGTGGCCCAGTGGTGCTCTGGATAGTAGTGTTTATAGAGGTATAGCTGACTAATAGTGGCAATTTTTTATCCAAGAGCTCCGGACCCTTTGGGTATTTACTCTTATACGTGCTCTTTATGGATGTTTTATAACCTCTTTAAAGTTTCAGAGTTTTTGAAGTGCTGGAATTCTTTAATCACACTCCAGATGCAGTACTTTCAAACTGGTGATAGCAAACAAACAGGAGGCCAGTAAGTCTTCAGATCCCAAGCCTTGTCTCTTGTGAACTTCACTGGCCTCTGCCAAGTTATCTAGATCGTCTTTCTGGCCTACTCTCACTGCTTATCAGTCAATATCTGTGGAAATTACTTGTGCATCCAGATCTAGGTCTTCTAAGAGTGAAGAACGGTGGCTATCTAAAAGGTGTGATTGCCAGCTTTTAGGGATTTTGTTTGGATCAGCTCCCTGTGAGAATTATGTGGAGAAATTAAGTGGTCATGAATGGATGGAAATTGTAATCCTTGTCAATTCTTCAGCTCAGGGATGGTTATTATTTGTTGCCAAACATGTTTCTTTGTTATGAGGTGAACTCCCTAAACAGATCTCTAGTATTCAGCAAAATAAACTATAATTACCTGTCACAGACATATACTTAGTGCTACAATTGTTACATATATATATATGTGTGTGTATATATATACATATATTTATATATATATATATTTGAGACAGTTTAAAGAGGTGGCTGGTCTGAAAGAGTAACTTCTTCCTTGATTCCAGTGAATCCCTTGCCACCAGTAATGAACGAGATACCAACAGATATAAGTGAAAAAATAGCAGTTTAGTAACAAAAGAAGTGGCAACAGGCAAGAAGAAGAAAGGTAACAGAAAATAACAGCTAGATAGCTACAAACTCGTGATCTGACACTACAACAAAGAGACCAGAAATGCTGGAAATGCCCTTCCTGAGACTGTGCCCATCAGGGATGGTCTTGGGCTTGTATGGCAGAGAGACAAGATGGCTCATCCAGGGCTGGCACCCTCCCCACAGAGGCCCATCAGGACGAGCTCAGCAAAGCCACTGGGCCAGGCACTTGGTGTTTTCTGTCCCTGGCAGGGACACTGGGCTGCTGGCCAGGGCCTCGACTGTGGACAGGCACCTGTGTAATCCTCCCCAAGGCAGCCCAAAATCTCCACTGCAGCCTCTCCAAGATGAGGAAAAAGGAAAAAAATGAAAAGAGAACCCACTTAAGCAAAGACCAAAGAGCCAGTGAAGCAAAATACCACGTGGCAAAAACCAGGAAAGCACCTGTGATAGCACACTCTCCTCCTGTCAGAGTTCTCGTTTGGAGGGTCTTATATATGCAGTGAGAGTTTGTGGGCACAGATAGATATGGAATAAAATAACATTAGGGTTACCCCAGGACAATAGGACTGCATGTAGATTGCCTGTTCTTAACTGTGTTACAAAAAAAGCAAACCTTCTTCTAGGATCTATTTACATCTGGTATATCCAGATGATAACCCTTCAGATCAACTCCCCCCAGTTTCCAAACATCTGTCCTGTACTGGGACTGTGCAGGACTGGATGCAGTGTCTTCAGATGAAGCTTTACAAGTGCTGAACAGAGGAGAATCAGTGCGCTGTGGCTGATGTGGCTGTGTTTTTGCTCATGGAGGTAAATACTCTGTTCTCCTTAAATGGAATATGTTTTAAGATAAGAATCTCTTGTCATTCATGTATTAATCTTGAAGGGTGTATTTCAGAAATGAAAGTTTTAGTTCCCAGAAGAAAAAAGGAATGGAAAGTCTTTCTGGATCTTCAGTATTCTGGATCTTCATTCGCTGTTGTACCAATGATAGCTATTGTTAAATGGCTTGTAGTTTTTGACCTCCCATGTGTTTCTTTTCGCAGTTCAATATTTTCAACAAACACAGTATGAATAACTACTGGAGACACATTTTAGTTCAAATACAAAACCTCACTTTGAATATTTGTCAAAGTTCTTGCTGATACAGACATGCAGTTTATTCAGATGGCCCTTTCTCTTGTAGTATTGAACTTGTTACTACATCTAGAATTTCATATCTCTGTAGGCTTCAGCTTTACAAGTATATTATATAGGATTTAGAGGATATTACCGATGCCACAAAATCCCAAGAACTGTGTTTCAGTTTGAAAAGTAGACTGCCAAGTGGCAAATCAACTGTTGGATCTATGTATTCCTTAGGTAGCCTCTAATGCCACAGAGCCGTTGTCAGATAGTAGAGTCCTGCCTAGTTTATGGCTGTGAACCAGTCAACCTGTTTATCTCCAAAATAAACAAAACAATCCAAATAGCATTACTTCTCTTTCACAATAGTGTTTTAATCCTTTAAAAATAATGCTCCCAAGTAAGTTAGACTATTGTTCTCATTAATGAAGCTCATTTGCAATTTGGGCAATTCAAGTCTTCTGTGCAGGGTTTTGGAATTACAGTCTTCAACAGATGCAAAACATTTCTCATGCTTGGAATCCAGTGGCATCTCCCTTTAGTGTGTTCAGCTGTTAATTCTGTCACACCAGCAAGAAAACACAGATACTCTTAATATGCTTTTATAAAGACTGCTGTCACTCTGATCCTGACTAGGATCATCAGGCTGTCTTTCTAGTTTAGCGGTTCAGCTGTCACCTATTCGTTCTTCTAGTTCATTTTCCTTCTGCTCAGTAACCAGTT
Organism: Prinia subflava; assembly: GCF_021018805.1. Classification (NCBI taxonomy): domain Eukaryota; kingdom Metazoa; phylum Chordata; class Aves; order Passeriformes; family Cisticolidae; genus Prinia; species Prinia subflava. Next base: position 71,083,614 of record NC_086283.1, on the reverse strand, counting down.
TTGCATCTCAAATGCAACTGGACACTGCCTTTCTACTAACCTCAAAGGAGGTTGTAGAAAAGTAGGGAACTAGAGGACAAGAGGAAATGGCCTCCAGCAGCTCCAGCTCTTCATGTTGGACATCAGGAAAAAATTCTTCCTGGGAGGGGTTGTTGAACATTGGAATGGACTGCCCAGGAAGGTGGTAGAGAAAGTGTTCAAGAAATGACTGGGTGTGGCATTTAGTGCTGAGGTTTAGTTGGCATGGTGGTGTTTGGTCAAAGTTTGATGGGCTCAAAGATTTTGGGGGTCTTTTCCAACCTTAATGATATGTGATTCTAAGAAAATAGTATTTGCAAACTGACTTTTGACATTCTTGCTGCTCCATTTTTTCTCTTGAAGAACTCATATGTTAAAAATATAAAAAACCCCATTAAGTTTAGTTTAAATATTAATTTCGTGTCTATCTTTGTAAGAAGATTACATACACTTTTTATTGCTTACTCTACCATTTTAGTTTTGTATCATGCAGTTCTGTCTTAAAAGAGAAAAATGTAATTAATTGGGAGCTAAACTGATTCATTTTGAGGAAGAAGCATAAAAAGTATCTTGGTTTTGATAATTAATGAAACCGTTGCAGCTGGCCTGAGTACTGGATTGTGCTCCTGCCATCTGTAAAATAATCTGAATCTAGTACTATATTCCTTCATATTACTTAAAGTCTTATAAAGAAACCTGGATGAACTGTAATTCAATAGCACACAGACTTGAAGAAAATAAAAAGGAATTTGATACCCTCTTTCAAGTTGCTTGTGTTAGCCAAAAATAGTTTTTTTCTTTCCTGAGAGGATATTACTTACACACTTATAGTTCATAGTCTGGCTTTGGAGGAAACTGTAGGTGAGAGATCTCATTTCAACTTTGGTGTATGGGTAAACACACAGAACTTGTACTTTCTGTCCTTAGCACTTTGTCCAGTTTTCAGCAAGCAGTGAAAATTCACACCACTCCACGGCATCAAGCTTTAAATAACTTGTCAGCAAAAGTAGTAAAGCAAAATCACTGAAATTCCATTGTCTGAAATCCAAAATAGCTTATTTTGTGTCATTAGAATATATGTAACCTTCAATGACAAATGAGAAGGTTGTTGCTTGATTGATTCGTAGTAAGTAGTTGTTTCCACATTCTTATTAATTTTGTGGAGTCATAATGAGAGAAAACCACATAATCTATTTGTAATTCTTGTAAAAAGGCAAAACTTTTTGTCTAATTTGAGAAACTTTGGTTTTAATGACCTCTTCCAATTTTGTGGAAATTTTGTGTGGCCTGTTGCCTGAGAAGTGTTGGTGTTTACTTGGTCAGGCTAGTGATGCAATGTAATTTTGTTCACACTCTTGATGTCAATGTGTCCTTGATACAAACAGGTAACTCTGGTTCAAGGCTTTACTGGGTTGCTTATGGCAAAGAAGAGATACCACCACTTATTTGTAGATTGTGAGTGTTGTAGCAAAAGCTGTAGATATATCACAGCCCTTAGAATACAGTAAAAATAGCAAGTAGGTGACTTTCTCATAAAAATAAGTAAATTTTTAAAAAGGGTAAAATATGCATTACTTTACAAACAACCTTATTGCCCAAGAGTTCTGTCTTTGATCCTGCTGGGACTAGATTGCTAGTTAACATCCCTCATTTCTGCATGACTTCCCTGTCTTTCAGCAGCTGAGATTTTATGCAAGCCCCCAGTTGCTAGCTACTGCAATGATTTGCCCACTGTAGATGAAAAACATACTTTCTGACAGTCACTAGCATCCCTTTAGCACAGGAGAAAAAAAAGACCCAAACATTTTATCTGCCTAATAAAATCCAAATTTGTGATACTCCAAGTGACCCATTTCAAACAAAAATAACTAATTTTCAAATTATCTAATCTCAATGTTTTGTAAATGTTTAAGCAGATTTTTGAAAGGGTGTTTTCACATCAGTTACACTGATTTCATGTGGATCAGAGCTTCCTTAGATCTTTCCTCTCATTGCTGGCATCTCTTATCCAGTCCCTTTTGTTGTGCCTTAGTAGAAACAGTAGATACTTTCAGGTATTCCAGTGATGAAGAAAGAATGGCTCTTTGTGGTAAAACAATACAGCATTTGCATTTTCTTACTGAACCAGATAGGCTCCGAAGGTAATAATTCAAAAAGATGGCAGTTTCTTCCATTCTTAAATGGAGGCATAAATCCTTTTTAAAATGTTAGTCACCTGCATGACTTCACCATATAATATTTCTGTTGGATCTATAACTCTAGATGTGGATGCAGATGATAACCCAGGTTTCTTCTCTGGACAGAGGCTTTATCTTCCTTTTACAGAAGAAGAAAGGGGTGGCTTTCTGAGTGGTTTGTATGACAGTTAGAGCTTCCTCTAAATTCAGCTTCAGACCCAACATTAGATGTATAACTGATTAGAACAGAAAGTATTTGCAACTCTAGGTTAATTACATCAGCTGCAAGCAAGCAGTGTGAGAAGCTCTTTAAAACACTCTGTACATGGTGTTGAGCTGCTCTTCTTGCTAATAGGGGGTTTTGACCATCCTATATCTAGATGCAAAGAGTTCTCAGTCTGCTGTTCCAAGACACTTACCCAAGGTGCATTGTTTGCCATTTAAGCTCATCTTGAATCAGTGGATGACAATACTAGGCTAATGTTGCACCTAATATTTACACTCAATTCTGTTAGTTTCCTAGAATTTGATTATTTCCTGATCTCAATAATGAAAATATTTCACACTGTAGCTATATGTAGTTCCTAAAATTTAATGTGGTACCAAATCAAAATGGCATCAGCTGTGATCAAATCTGGTGAACATGTGAGGTCAGAAAAGCTTGAAAGCATTTCTGGTGCTAGCTTGCCTAGCACCAGAATTTCTTCAGCAGAGGTTATCTGTGAATACAGTAATAAGAGGAAAAGTGAATTCTGTATCATTTTAAGTGAATGTAAGACTTTTGTGTCAGTTTTGATGTGAGCTATCTTTAGACTGGAAATGTGAACTCACTGGTCTTTGGGGCTTTGAGGGCACTAGCCTGAGTGAAAATAAAAGAAACACAGAGTCACAACTTCCTAGTTTTCCTTTCAGTGTTCCTGAACTTAATTTTTTAAACATCCTAGGTTCTGTGACAAATGAGGGATACCAAATTGTGAAAGATTAGAATTTAATTTCTTCTGAGGAATAAAACCAGTTATCACAGTATAGTTTTGACTAAAAAAGAAAGTAGTGTTTTAATAGTTACAGACAGTATAAGTGGTGTGCAACAATTAGAGTGTATGTGATTTCCTGTGAACTCCTGGTTCCAAACTTGATACAGTGAAATTTAATAGGAAGAATGATTGTTTGGGTGTTTTTTAATTTTTAGTAAGATTGCTTCTTCAGAGAGCTTTCTGCTCTATTTGGAGTACAGCAGAATTTGCAAAATTTGGTGAGAAATGAAACAGGAAAATAATAATTATTAGGAGCTGTGTTCCTCAGATTAGTCTGTGACATTCTTAGTAATTGTGGCAGCCTTTCAGTGAATGAACCAATTTTTAAACATGTTTTGTTGGATATACTGTTTTTGGAAATTTTGAATGTTTTGCTGCTGAATCCTGAAAATACAACATTCTTGTGGATGGATGCTTGTTGCTCTTAGTGACTGAATCCATGTGAGTCTACTGAGGAATCAACCAGGAGCTAGTGTAGTGTGTATAGTTATCTTCAAAGAAGGAAAGGACATGTGAAGGTAAATACAAAATACAGAACTGACATAAAGCAAGTCAGTCTTTCAATAGATCTTCTGTGAGCCATTTTCTGTACGTGCAATGTGCAGGGAAGGATCAATATAAAATACATGCTTTTAAGTGATAGGCATACACTGATACACATCTACCACTCATTTCTCCAAAAACAAGCATGCTTGTTCACTGCAATGTTTTTCTAGAAGTGTATTTAACATAATCTGCACAGAAGTGTCAACCCTCACCTCTAGATTTCTGGTTTTGAGAGTTTTTCCATGCAAAAGTATCATTAAAAGGCCAACCAATATAATGATGGTACTTACAGGAATGTGAATTCCTAGGAACACTTTTACTTGGATACAGCTATTGGAAAAAGGCTTTTGTATCTCTCTAAATACTAAATACTATCTTTACCAAGATAGTATTTATTCTGACATGTTGTACTGAGGTGAAAACTGTAGTTTTGGGGTTTTTTCCCAGATAATACTCTCAGTTTTAAAAGCGTTTTCTTTACCTACTGTGAAAAAAGGGACCTGTCTGCCTTTAATGCTCTTTGATCTCCCCAGCCTATGTGGTCTTTTTAGTAGCTGTGTCCGACTTCCTGTCTATAGTTTTGCATCAGTTTATTCAGTCAGTAATGGATATTTTTGTGAGGATGGAGAGGAACAGGAGTAATGAAAATGGGTAGTGACTGGCAATTCTTACTGCAGTTTGGGAGTATGTCAGGTCTTCTGTAGGTCTCCAAATGCCTGCAGAATCTGTTGCCTTATTACCAGACTGGGCAATAAATTAATTCTTGCTGTTTTCCATGCAAACATGTTTAAATGATCCTAAATCTGCTGGAGTGAGATTCAAGATTTATCTGTATGTATCTCCATAAATTCCAATAACACATTGGTTAGATCTCAGGAATCGACACAGACCTTTGGTTAGGATGCTTACATATAGATTGCAAAGAGAGGGGAAGACATGTTTAGTATGATGCAGATCTTGGTCTCCCTGAATCTGCAAGGAATTTGCATTTCTTAAGCTTATATGAAAAAGAAATGCAATTTTGAAGGGTAGAACACAGTACTTTTATGAACAAGGTGTTAATATGTTGGTCAGGATTAGTATCTTACATTGTATAACACTGAAACTTGAAATGCATATAATTCAGTCATAAAACACAACTTTTTTCGCTACAAAAATAGTAATTTGGTATTGCAAATGTAGATAAGCTTGGAAAAAGAATGAAGTTTGAAGGTCACATTTTTTGATGACGTGAAACAAGCTTAATTAGGAATATATTAGTCTGAATTTAACTCCCTGTGTTTTGCTGAATCCCTGAGCTGAATCACATCCATCTACAGCTGAAAGAATATGAAGAAGTTTTAATTACTGTCTCTTATATGCAGAGAGTTAAGAAACAGCTGTGCTTCCAAGAGATGCTCGTCTGTTTTAATGCATATGCTGTTCTTAAGATTGATCTTCCTGACCAAGCAGCTCAAACTTTTTATTTACTTCTGTGAGACAGAGATAGAAAATGGGCTGTAAGTTGTAAGTGCCTAGGTGAATGCACAGTTCTCCAGGGTCCAAGCAAGTTTAAAGGAAGTCTGAATTAATGTAGCACAAAAATTGATAGGTCCAGAGGGAAATGTAGGCTAGTAAGAATCAACTGGAATCTGTTTAGGAATGAATCTTAATTTGTCCATAAACTGATTAGCTTACTTATCCATATCATTCTGTTATATCTGAGATTTTAGGAATATCTAACCGGAATAAATATAAACCGGAGAATGGATAGCAAATGTGGAAATACTCTTCTCTCAAACCTAATGGAGATGTGGCTCAAGACAATATTAAAGTTACTATTAGAATATGAAGACTGAAATGTATGTTATGTCACTTAGTTACTATTTTAAAGCTTTGAATATACTTTTGAAAAAATAGTATTTTTTTCCATGTGCTCAGTCACAGAATACCAACGTTATCAGTAGACATTTAGGTTGTAAATATAATTCGGCTTATCCTTCCATTTACTTTAAAATTGCTTCAAAACTTGGCATTTATTTTTCAACATCACTGAAGTAGTTATAGTTTTGCAGTTGAGAACAGTAGTATCAGTTTTTTGTATTCGAGTTAGCTTTAAAGCAGAAGTTTAGCTTTTATTTAAAACTTCTAGTGCATTACTCTGTGCTTACTCACGGGGTTGGGGACTTAAATGTGTGGAATAGCTGTGTAGAGCGTAAGGTTGCAAAATTCTGTCATTAGTAATAAGGCTTTTTGCATGAGTACGTTAGAATAGGAATATCTAGAGGATTGTATTAAAAAAACCCCAACAAACCACTACAAACAGATAAACATCTCCACTGTAAAACCAATCAACCAGCCAACCAACCCCCTAAAAGCAAACCCCAATCCTTTGGTTATAACGAGAAATTTGCATCTGCTTTCTGAAGAATTTTAAGGAGACAATTTTTGCTTGGTTTCTACAGAAATGTTTTGCACCAAGAAGGTACTCGTGTTTAAAATAGTTAGCCAAAATAATGGGAAATTGGTGACTCTTACATGTCTTGTATACTTGTATCTTCATCATTTTATGCTGATGATCGTTTCAGGTAAAAATTTTCCTTACTGTTTGGTGGTGGTTGCAAGCTGAGTGTATATTAAAAGACTGTGCTATTTTGTATAATTAGCCAGACATTCAGAATGGCTGTTTTGCTTAGCATAACATGTTAATATTGACTGTGAATAAAACGCTTTTATCTTAATTTTCCTCTTCTCTCTCTTTCCTCTTCCCTGCCTCCCTTCACCCCCAAAAGAAATTTACTTTTAGAGACTGATGAAGATGTTTTTTAAAATAATAGCAGACAGTAAGTGAGAAAATACTTATGGGGAGAAAACAACCCTAATCAGTTAAACTTACTAGAATTGAATAGTTCTTAGAAGGTTGTAAGTTGTAAATTGATACAACCCTGGAGTGAGAAAAGAGGTGGAATGAAATCAGATTTCATCTAGGCATGAAGGCAAAATGGCACTGAAATCTAATTTTTACACTTAAAATACATTCATTAGTGATACATGGCCAAACATGTTAAACCACACATTTCTTATGAAAAGCTTATTACTGTATTCCTTGCAGTGAATTCAGAGTGATATAAAGATTTTTCTTGGGGACACCTGCAATTCACGCAGACCTTTCCGGTAGTAAATGCAATGCTTTGTCATGTTTTACAGTAGATGAACACATTGAACTTAACAGCAACTTTATTTACCTAATGTGCTGCACATACTCCTTAGCTATGCTCATTGAGAATATTGTTCTAGTGCAAGTCCCTGCCACCCTTCATGGGTATTGTATCAGACAAAAAGCCTGTGTCTGCTTTCAAAGCAGCCCAAAGAATGAACGTTTGGTACTTTAGAGATTTCTTTGTCTTCATAGGAATAGCATGTTCAGCTATGTTTCTCTGATGCTATGAAACTGTCACACTCAAGACTAAAACTCTTAAAAGTAGGAGCTAGGAATTGACATTGTCACAGCAACAAAATCTGGGATGTAATTAGAAAAACTATTGGAGTGACAAAGTTTGATGGGAATAAATTCAGTTTAGTTTTCTGGTTGCTCAGTTCAGTTTTCTTTCACATGAAGACGATAAAAAGAAGGAGAAAATGAGATGCCAAAAATGAGGGAGAGAATAGTATGAAGGTAAGGGATGGGAAGACATTTATAAGGAAAGAGGAAAAAAAGTAATACATTTGATAAAAAGAAGAAAGAAGTTAGACATCCAGCAAATTGCTGGTTTCTTATTTACGTCTGAGAAACACATACTAGATCAGAGGCAACATCTGAAAACTTGTATGTGCAGATAAAAGAAGTCAGCTTAGCTGTACTTTTCATAAATAGGTTGAAGCTTTGTCTGCACACAGTGACATTTAATTAAGTAAGTAAGCTGAAAGCAATTTTTTTTCATCCTGTGTTTTAGTTATGGTTGAAATATTATTTGGATTTGTAATTTTGTATGCTTATCTGAGTAAAATTCCATTAAGTATATTAGGAATTTGTCCGCTCTGGGGGATTTAGCAATATTCTATCTATACAGTCATTTTTAAGACAATTTTACTGAATAATTGAGGAACTGGATGGTAACCTAGTCCTGTGGCACAGTTTTAATTGCACTTGTTTATGTTCACACAGAATAAAGCAAATAAGTGAATAATGGATATCTCCGCTGAAAATGGGGGCAGTCAGACACCTGAGTAGGGCTTTTTGAAGGGATCTAGTTATTATAAAATATTCTTGTAATTTCTATAGGAACTCTTGACCATATAATACAGATAATTTGTCACCTTCCTTAATGGAGTCATGCTAGTGAGAAATTTAATATAGTAAAGTAACATTTTTAACTGATGCCATAGTTCTGCATGGGTTTTTTTGTGACACTCTGTTGTAGTGGTGCAGTAGATGTACCAGGTTTTTACACATACAAACAAAAGTGTTTTAGCAGATTATTAAATGCAGATAAACAACATATTTCATAGAAGATTGTTACACCTCTCACTGACATTCCTACTCCCACCCCAGATCAGAAATACAGCCTAGCATGGCATGCTTTCTTTTAGATCTCTGCAGACATTTGCCAAGCCCAATCCAACATAAATTTTGTCCTAGTTATCAGAGTGAGATTATTAAACAATAATGGAAAGAGAGATCTCATCCTGTTCATAAAACATACTGGTTTTTTAATTCGGTATAAAGAGAATCTGAATTAAAAGGTGTGCATTTTTTTCATTTGCTTACTGTATCTTCTAACTAACAGTAACTAATATAGTTAGAAAATATGAAAGACAAGCAGTGAGAGAGAGAGAGAATTGATCTGAAATAGTTGCAAAAGATGCCCGTTTTGAATGAGATCAGAGAAATTAGATCTGATGGTCAGAGGTCTTTCGCTATCCCTCTCTGGAGGTATTGCAAAACTGTCATATCAAAATCCAGCAGATTCTCCTTCCAGAAATCCTTCAAGAAATGATCCTAGCTATTAATTATGACTGATAAACTTTTAAAATACATGATATTTTCCTTTCATTGAACCTCCTCTTCGCAGTTCTGATTCCTTCCATTCCACTGCCAAAATCCTTCTAGGAAAGCAAATGCCAAGCAAACGTTCCAGCTGAAGTGGCAGATCCCCTTGCTATTAGTGTATCTTTCTTCTTTCCTCTACCCACTTTCTCTTCTGAAAAAAACCCTTGTTTGCTTTCTTTTTTGTTTCTTAGCTGTTAGAAAGTCTTTAAAAATGCTTTTACTTTCCTGTCATGTCATTATGCTCTTTGGAGGGAGGAGCAGCTGGAGTCATGGCAAAGAAAACTGCTGTCCCGGTAGTTTTATTTTGTATTCACCATACGATTCACAGTATTGCATTGTTCCTTCCCAGAGGGGGAAGATTGGTCTCTCATGCAAATCACTGGTCCTTTTCTCGGCTTTTGTAGCCGTCCTGAAATGGTTGGAAGCGATCCTTCTTTATGCAGAGCGAGAAGGAGGAATTGCACCAGACAGGCTGGCCCCAGTTATTTTATCTCTTCCCTGTGTTTCTTACAGCTCTTTTTGAGGAGCAGGCACCAGGCAGTACCTATACTGTGTTCCCAGGGCTTCTGCTGCTCTTGTGCATTTGGTGCGCCAAATTCAGTGACATTATTTGGCATAACTTGAGACTTGCATTGCTTTGAGTACACAGAATCTGGCCCACAGCCTGGTCTGTATGCAAAAGTGTCCTTGCTCATTTAAGCTGAGTGGATAAACAAGTTTTTCTGTTGACCCATATGGTACATGAAGTTGGTACCAGTTAAAGAAATGCAGTGTGTGTGCGTTATTTCAGTTGATAATATTTTGTGATTAGAGGTATCCAGAGATTCAGCTTTCACAGAGTCTCGTTAGTGTTTGTGGAAGTGCAGCTTTTATCCTGAGGAATGCATCCAAGCGTTGAAAAACCTAAGAAAAACAAAAAGAATGTGCAGAAATAGAAATTTACTTCTAAATAAATAAAGTCACAAAGCGAAATAGAAGGAATAAGACTTGGAACTGTGTGGATAGATCTGCACTGTGATTGAAGGTAGCAGGCTTCAAACAAGTTAAGGAGGACAGAAGTTTTAATTTAACCCTCATTTTGGCACATGTATGCAAAGGGTTATTACCACCATCTGTTTTATCTACAGTAGTTTTCATCAGTTGTGTTATTTTTGGGGGTTTTTAAGTGCTTAAGCACTGCTTTGAAGCTGTTGTGTTGTTAACTCGGGCTGAATCTGCATGGATGCCTATAGCAGTGTCAGCATGCTAAGATTGGAACTGTTAATGAATGGAAGTATTAGCTCTCTGTGCCTGTGCAGTACCTTAATAGCTGTGTCAGTTCAATCAAATACACTACTGATTTTGTATCTGTGTAATGGTATTTACCAGATCGTAGATGGACTGCTGAGAAAGATGAATGTAATCTTTCACTTTTGTCTGACTTAAAAATAAGGTAACTAAATTCTTTACATAGATTACTTTATTACTCTTCTTCACAGGAGGAGAATAGATATGCTGATAGATTTGAATTCTTTGCTTAAATGAAGTATACACATGTGAGGAAAATTGTAGTGAATAGAAGGAAACTAACCATTGTCTTTCATATAGCTTAGTCTCATATTCTGATTTACTGGAGTTAATGTTGAAAAGAGAAAAGAGAAATGAAGAAGAGAGAAAAGGAGATAAAAAAGGAGTATGCTTATTCCTTTATTTTTTTTAATTTGTTTTTTCTTTCTTCTTTACAGAACCTGAAGAAAGTGTTTGTAGAATTTAGCCATCAGGAGCTATTTGAGTTCTACAACAAGGTCTGTAGATTTTACAATACTATAGTTTCTTTGTAAACACCTTGTGCTGTTCAGCAGGAAGTGTTGTCTATATGAATTAAATCTAATAAAACTGGAAAGAAGGGATCCAACTTAAATTAAAGCGATTGGATTCCTTTGATCACATAAACCATTTTCAAGAAGAGCCTGTGCATTCAGGTTTGGAATAGGCTGGGCTTGGGTCACTGTAAGCATGCCTGGCAGTTAATCAGGAGGAGCAGCTGAAGAGTGACAAAGATCTCTCTGGAAACAGCATCTTCATGTTACCTCTTCAGTCAAGATGCTGGACTCATAATCTAGTCAAAATGAACTCTATTATTTTTTTTTCCTTGGTATTATGCATTAGAAATTCACAGGAAAACATCTGTGCATGCTAAAGAGGTAGTATTTAGACAACTGTTTCTTTAAAATTTGAATATTTAAACTGCTGCAATGAATTCTAATAGCTTCATGTAAAAACAAATATTCATGAGTACAGGATTTTTATATTAGTATGCAAATATATTTGGTATGCATAGTTGAAGATATTGGATATTTCTGTTTGCATGTTTCTAAACAACATTTTATGAGTGGAGGTTTTTTCTCTCTTTTTTTTCCTTTCAAATAGCTGGAAACTGTACAAGCACAGCTGGATTCCCTTACGTGATGTTTTTGAAGACTTATTTCTCTACCATGCTCCTGCCACCTCATTATTTTGAATTGAAGATAGATTGCCAAGCTGTGCTTCCTGAAGGATTCAGTGGATTGCTTCTTCTAAAATTATATGGCTTATCTGCTTTTAGACCAGTACAATTAGCCAAGAGTCTTTGTCAAGGATCTGAAGATTGTAATGGACTTTTTCTTCTTTTTTAGCAGTTATGAAAAATGTCTTCTTTACTTGCAGTGGTGAAACACCCTGTCCACCCCCTCCTCCTAAAAAAGAATGCTACCCTGCTTCATATATTTTTTTTTCAGCCTATTATGCATGTTACTTGATTCTGGTAGAAATTTGCACGTTAGTGACAGACCAGGAAAAAAAACCCCTTTTTTGTAGGCATAAATGTAGAAGTTGTAAGAAAACACACAGCTAATAGAATCTCTATAATTTTTTAATATTATTCACACAATTGATAATGCTTCTTGCAGATTTGTCAAAATAAATTCAGAATTTTAAAAGTTTATTTTGGGACTAGTGAAACTTCATTTTGTTATCTTTGTTCTGTTGTAGTTTGGTGGGTTTTTTCTTTGAAATAATCAACAACATCTCCGATTTCAGTGTTGACTCTTGGCACTGAAAATAAACATGGCTTCTTAACACTGCATGCTCATTAACCAATCTAAGAAGTATGGTGTATAACTGAGGGGAGAAATCTTAGAGTATAAAACAAAAAATAATGAAATGGTCTGACAGGTGTCTTGGTTTGAAAGACAGATATCTGCTAGGAAGGGGCAGGACCTCCCTAGAGATGGAGAATTCAAATCCCCTCCCTCCAAATTATTCCGATTAAAAAAATTTAAAGGAGCTTTCAGGCAGAGGTATGGGGGTAGGAATAACAGTTCTTTACTAGTATATATGACAAAACGACAAACAAACAACAACTATAGCATCAATAATAAACAGAACCAAGAACCTTGAGGGCTTTCCTTTACAAAAGCCCAAAGCAGTTTGATCTCGGTGCCCCTGCAGGACTCCGAGAGGCTGAACTGGAAGGAAGGAAAGTCCCGGGCTGGTGGATGAGATGAGGTCTGCGCTGGCAGCTGGAACAGCAGGGGTGTCCCGGCAGGGCTGGGCAGTGCAGGGCTACAGAGTAGCAGGAGAGCCTCAAAGCTCCGAAGAAGCAGCGGCGGTGGGGGGAAGAGGCTGGAGAAAGCGAGCTCAGGATTCCCTGGTACACAGCAGATGATTGTAGATTTCCCAGGACGAGGCAGAGGCAGAGGGCAGCCTGACCGTCCTCCTCGGCGCTGAGAGCAAGAGTGAGCTCCCTTCCCCCAGATCTGTCTTTTTGCCTTTCCCAAAGCTCATCATCTCTCCCCTCTGAGGGACACTCCCAGGGACTCAGAAACAATAGGTGTAGCCTCGTGCTGCCATATCCCTCAAGCACTCTTTTTGTTCTGACTAAGTAGTCATTAAGGCTTCTTGGAAACTTATGGGAAGAAATTCTGTGAGAAGAAAAAAAAAACAAATCTAAACCCCAACAACAGGTTTCTGTAAGCTATGTGGATCCTTCCTCATGCTGTTTTTTACTACCAGTGTTTTTACACTGAACAAGAAAAGCTGAAGTAGAGTGATTAAGGTCCAAGTTAGTCATACTTTCCATGGAAAGTACCCACTGGTTGGGTACCAACCCATTGGTTCCACACGATTCATGATTCATGTCCTCCTGTGCCAAATTTCCCACTCTGTTGCTTTTGGAGGGTCGTTTTGTGCCTTTTTGTTGCTTTGTTGTTAGGGATTGTGCTGTCAGCTCTAGAATACTGTGAGGTTTGCACAAGTTGTCCAAGCTGAAAATTAATAGATTCAGATGATAAAGCCATCAACAGCCTATGTGTGAGTAAAGGACACTGGAGAGAAAACACACATTTACCATAGTTCTTAGCTCTTAAAGGAAATGCGAAATGATAGTCTACCGCTCTGGTACAGTAACACTGTTACCCTGGAAGAAGAAATGAGTCACCACTGAGAATATCAGAATATCCTCAGCTATCCACTATAGCTTGTGAGGCTGGCTGCCAAAATCACGTCTTGTCATAAGCCCCTTGTCAAACGTGCCATGTCTTCTGGAGATGCAGTGCTCCCACCCACAGATGTCACATCCTTGGTCTGGCTGTTCAAGAGCTTGCCAGCTCGTGCATCTCACACTGCACAGACTGGTGAATGTCTGGTGAATGCAGGTAGACACATCCCCACCATTCCCTCTGCTTGCTGACAGTAGCAGTGCTTTATAGTTAGTGCAGCTGAGGGAATCCCCTTCTGCACAACATGTCTTCCTCTACCAGTCCTGTGGCACAGTATGCTTTGTGCAAGACGACTGCTCTTGAGCCTTTTCTGTGAGTTTCCAGAGCTTGTGTTCTGGAAGTCACGTCTCAAGTGAGTTTGGACTTTCTTGTGTGGATAGAGGACATACTAAGGCAGTTATGTGAGGAGTTTAAGTTATCTTTGTGGATGTAGACAACGATTGATGGAGGAGGAGGTGAAGGCTGGGCTAGTTTGGAAAGCAAGAGCCATTGGACAAACCAGCACCCACATCTTAAAAAAGTCAGAGTAGGAAGAAATGGGGCACAAGAAAAAGGAAGGAGAGGGTAGAGAAATGGATACTCTCAAGGATGGAATTTGGGTGTAGGAAAATACCAGAAAGAGAGCAGAAACACTGGGAAAGATGACAAAAGTATATATAGAAAGAAAATATTAAGCAGAGGGCGAGAAAATCTTACAGAAGAGTGAGAGGAAAATTGGGGAATCAAAGTGAACCAGAATTAACTATGGAAACTAGCCAGTTGTATAACTGCATCTAGTATTTCAAACTAACCCAGAAGTATCAATCATGGTGCAAAATTGACCAAGATCAAAATGTGGGATAATGAAAAACAGATATAAAATCTAGCTTTAATAGGAAATATTTTTAAAATTATAGAATTATGTTGAAAGGGAAGAAAAAGCCCAAGATTGCAATAATTCTGTGGCATTTATTTAATGTTTATCCTTGTTTGCAGATGACTGAAAAGATTTATGATTTCTTTACAGTGGCTGCCTTTTATTTTTACTAACTAATGAATTCTTATTGCTAAAAGCTTTATTGTAAGAAGTACAGTGGTTATTACCTTTAGTCAAGGACTGCTGAGAAATAAACATTCAGTTTAAAAGGCTTTTCTGGATGTAACGGGAAGCTTTGGGGTTGTACATTGTGTCTTAGAGAAGAACATTGTCACTGAAATTTAAGTGCTCCTGACTAAGGAGAGAAAATGGGCTGAGAAAGAGCAGAAGAATTAAGGTGCAGTTGTTCTTGCAGAAAAGGCTTTTATCCTGGTTTGCTTCTCTATGGGCCTAAGTGGACCTGGAGAGGGGAAGCTTAGTCTTCCCCTGAGAGAAGCTGCCTCTACTTGATTTGTATAAAGTCCTGGTGTCTCAGAAGTGTCAGTGAACAAGAGGAAAAACAAGCACTGGGACAGAGTGGGTGATGCCTGGGTAGATCTGCCTGGAGCAGGGACTAGACCCAGTGGTTCAGGGGTGGCAGAAAGAAAAACACCTCCTGGAAGAAAGGCCTTGTGCAGGCTACACAGAACTGAGCACACCAGGCTGGTGTGGGAGCCTAGACAGGTATGTGCATTCTGAAGGCGTTCAGGCTTTGGTCGTGTGTACTGGTAAAAACAGAACGATGAGTCTCGGGTATTTTGAAGGCTTTTTTGCACAAAACAAAAGCATTGCATCCCATGGTCTTTCCAGTTCAGGATCCTAACATACTGGCCTGTAATATCTCCTGGACATGAGCCATATTTGAAATTACCAAGGCTTCACATAGTATTGAAGGAAGATAATTGCAGAGATTCATTGAACTCTAAAATTGGAAATTGGAATGAGTAAGAATTACTAAACCTTCTTTCAGATATTTCAGTGCATTTTAAAAACACTTGATTCATCTTTGTTCAGACATTAAAGACAGTATTTTCTGTGACTGTACTTCTTTCAAAACTATGTCAGAATCTGCCTCAAATGGACTATTGGCAAAAGAAGGAGATCTTTTGAGTCAGGTGTAACAAGCATCAGTAATATTTTGACATGAAGATTTGGAATTCTAGACCAAAGAGAAAAGCCAGTGTGAGAATTGCCTCAAGACCACAAAATTACTGGTGAAGAGCAACCGCTTGTACATCACTAAGCAAAACCAACACTAATGGCACATTAATGCTTGTTGAGTACAAATGCATTAGATCATCTCTGCCCAATTCAGACTTGGACATGTAATTCCAGTTTTTTAAACAAATATGAAATGTCTGTAATTTTTTGCATTTTATTTTTATTGAAATAAAATATATAGTTAGACAAATATAGCTTTACTGTCTCAAATTTTGACTAACTGCTAACAGGTTCAAATTTTGAACCTGTTTTCACTCTCTAGAAGAGGCTTTCAAATTCTTCTTTAATTCCTGGGCTTGCTGACACATAAATTTTGAGTAATGGCCTGCATCTTCATTTCTACAGTCTGATTTTAAGGGCTCTGGAGTCTTGTTCTTTCAAAGCATAAAGAATTTACTGACATGCTAATTGTTACCTTGGTCAAAGGAAGAAAAGTGTTTATTGTTATAAAATAGTATAGGCTCCCCTTTTGCACTTGTTCATATTCTCGTATTCTTGTTTCCAACATCATCAGTAACATTTCATTGCTTGGCTGTATTGGCATATCATATCTTCAAAGATTATGGATTTTCTCACATTATGTCAAATAACGACAAAGCTTAATAATACCTGCTGACCAGTGATTAAGTATCATTGCATTTTGTGTAATAGGCTTTTGTAGTTATTTGGCCAATGAAAATGAGTAACATTTTGAGGTACTGTGTGGAAGTTCCTTTTCTATGGAGCAGATAAACTGACCTGATTAACAATGATTTTGAGTAGCTGTGTGAACCACAGTGCTGCTGTACAGTATTGATGACATCTTACTAAGAAAACTAATAAGATATTTTTATCTGCAATTGCATAAGTTGATTTCTGATTTCCATAGAAATTAATCAGTTTTGTTGGATATTCCCTTGGTCTCCTTAATTGTTGATCAGACCAAATTATATATTGTGATTTTGACTGAAATAAAGTATTTAGACCGTCCCTTCATCCCTTCATTATTTTGATTCTCAAGAGATAAAGACTACTAATCTGTTAAAAATCAGGTAGTGTTCATCTGTGGTCAGCTATGTATCCAGGAAACACTAGTCCCTCTCACTTAGAGGGATTAGTCTTTTTTCTGTTGAGGTCAAAATACATTTCATGGTTATCCAGTGTTTTCTCTGATTGTTGAAATCATAGGAAGGGAATTTGGAGTCCTACACGTGTTGGAAGCATAACTGTTTTGACCAGCTGTTCTAATAAGATGATTGCATTTTTAGAGCACTTTTAACTTCCTGTCGTTGGTGTTAAACATTAATTGCCCCTTTATGGTTACATAAAACGTTCATTCAAGAAAACGTGGATGAATGTAGTACCTGTCTCTGAGATGGCTGTGCAGATCCACAGAGGCCAGCACAGGCAGCTGTAGAGTACTATTTCTGGGATTGGACACACTGGAGCAGCAGATTAGCTCTTTGGAATTCATCCTCTGGTCATTCGGGACAAGGGAAGGGAGGAGGAAGCAGCACTCCCTGGACAGTGCTGACAAGATTCCTCAGATTTGCACTATGTTGGAAGGGTCATCCCACTAGGGTTAGTATGAAGGGCTCCGCATATGGGTGAGCGACTTTTATTTTGTTTAGTTCCCATCCATGGTTTCAGTAGGTAGGGCACCTCTTTAATAAATCTCATTTCATCGGCAGCAGGAGAATGTTGCGCTTTATCTGCCATGCACTTGTCTGTTTTTCTGCTTCCAGAAGAAGCATTAAGAAATGCTTCTTTGTAAAAAAAAAAAAGAAAAAAGATCAGTTTAAGAAATTATGCAGTTAATGTACATAGTAAGCATTTTAAATAACGTTTGCATTCTTGTGTTTGTTTCTAATTTCAAAGTGTTTGTCACAGCCAATACCCTTGCAGGCAGCAGGGAATGAATCTCAGTGAGGTCAGTGAAGCCCCAGGAGTGAGGAAACGACCGTGTCTTCTGTTCCAATCACTCCTCCATGTAGAGCCCTGTGGGGCAGCTCAGGCTGTGAGCCTTTCTTTGCACCTCAGACTGCCAGCTGGCTGAGCAGTCACTACCTCTTTCCTGGATAACAGTGCATCAGGATAAGGTCAGAGATGCTGACTGCATTGGAATAAACAAGTCAGACTAAATTTTGTTAGCTTAGCTCTTCACTCTGGGAGGGCAGAGCATATTTTCCTCATTCCTCAGTTCTGCCCAAGCCTCCTTTATGTAAGGGATGAGATCAGAGTAGTGCTTTGCACATCACATGAACCCCTGATACCTCTGTCAGGAGCCATGCCTTGTGATAGTGGATCTTCACCATCTTCTGCTCTTCTAATTCCTAGCAAATTCTTGCCACTTCTAGCTCATACATAGCCTGGAGAGAAGCACCACAGAACAGAACAGAAAAGGATCTTTCTCTTGCTTCATCTCTGCTCCCAAGAGGATCTCTTCTGCTCTCTCAGGCTAGTGTTCGGTACAGTTCCAGGTAGTACCCTACCTACAAGCTTTTGTTGAGGTTTTCTCATCACACCAAGTTTGAAACTCACTTCGAGAAAGGTCCAGAAAAGACCTGTACGATAAGTAAAACAAGACCAGCCTTTCAGGATATTCCCTTTCAGGGGCATTATTCACTATTTGGCCATTTCTGAAGAAAACTCTGTGTTCAGCTAATCAGTGATACAATTTATTCTTTGCAACCAAACTGCCTACCTGAATAAAACTATCGTTGTTTCCCTGCATCATTCTTATGGATTGCAGCAAGCTGAAATATCCTTGGAATCGAATTTAGGGCAACAAAAATGAAGTATATCAGAAAGAAGTAGAAAAAATGAAACTTGTAAGTGTGAACTGATACCTTCAGAGCTGTGTTCACTCACTGTCTGACAGGATGAATGGCAGTGATCCCAGTTTCTTAGGTAATCTGATACTAGAACATAATAAAAAAAACACCCTAGTTAAAATATATATGAAGAGCCAAAAAGGTCACAAACAAACAAAACAGAATCTCGTTAAAGGAAGAGAGCATAGTATGTCACTGAAGATGCTTGAAGTTTTCTCAGTTCTTACTTGGTGCAGCATAGACTGTGTGTAATCCTCATTGCAGTACCCAGTAAGTGACTTGGAGTGCTTTTAATGCCCGCATCTCCCCATATCTTGTTAAATGTCACCCCTGTGTCTATCTGTTAAAATCTGTTTGGCAGCCTACTGATTGATTGTTTTGGGTCTGTAGTCAGAAGAAGTACAGTCTGGGCACTCTTCTGTGTGTCAAGACAGAAGATACAAGGTCCTGAATGACCTCAAACACTGCTGGGCAGTGCTGCTCTTAACTGCTTCTGCAAACAGCACCCAAATGGGAATGCAAAGCATCTCAAGTAATCTTAGTGTCTGTCTGAACAGGCTGTGTTTGCTAGGACTGATAGACCAGGTTTTGGGTGGGTGAGTGTCTCTCTCAGCATGGAAGTTGGTAAGTTTTGAGATACATCTTCTGTCTGAGAACAGACAAGTTTTAAATTAATATTTGGTTGAAATACTCAATATGAAAGAGAAGCCAAAGATGGAGCTTATTCCGGTGCCTGGAGCAAAGTTTATGCTTTAACTACTGTGTTAAATGAATAAAATCTACCCTTGAGTTCCTTCTAGATGGGCCTGGATATGAATGTGTAAAAGTATCTGATCAAGAGGTTGTATCTCTCTGGTATAATGATTATAATGATTTCAACACGTTGGAAGAAAGGAAATCTCCTATTAATCAACCTTATTCCAGTGTGCAAGGTCACAAAGCATGAACTTGATACCTTATTCTGCATTTCATAGCCCTGCCTAAATCAAACCCAGACTGCAGACCTGACTGTACTTTTTACTTGCCAGAGTAGCCCCACTGTCATAACTATATTCAGTCAAGTGTTTTCAGTGGTTTCAAATCAGAGAGAGCCTTCATCTGCCAGGTTAGCCCACCTCTGTATCCAAGGTAGTAGTCCCTGAAAATTCAGCCCTTGTGAGTTCTATCAATCTCCAGATAAAGTAACCATATCTCCTGTATAAAAAGATGCAAGGGATTTTCTTAGGACTTGTATGAAGATCTACTCTACCTCTTGACTATCAATATATCTGTGTGTATATTTATATAGATATATGCACTCATCTTTACAGAATGCTTCTGATGACTTGGTGACCAGTCAAAGATGCTACAGATTTCTTTTCTCTTTTCTTCTTATTTCTCCCTTTCTCCTTATATTTCTCCTGTATTTAAAAGCTGATTTTCTACCTAGTCTGGGAATACAGAACAGCAGTAATCCCCCGGTATATGAACATAAGGATGACAAATAACAGGAAAACACAACTGTGCTCACCGGTAAGAGACTTTGTCTTCTAAGAAGAGCCTGCTTGGCGAGAAAAAAAAAAAAAAAAGAAAAAGAGTTGATTTCAGTAGATTTAGATTAGCTTATTTGAAATGGAATGGCTGTCCATGCCTTTCCCCAGGTACAAGTTAGCTGAAATCCCGCTGTTGCAGATCATGCTAATAGGACATTATCTGAAAAATGTGGATATCTATCTGTAATCTCTAGTCTTTAACCCATCGGAAATCATGAACATGATCTCTGAGGACAGTTATAAGCCCCAGTAATAAAAATGATGCATCCCACTCAACCACGAACTGGAGTTCTGGTTCTCCCTTGGATTTTGTGAAAACCGTCCTCCAAACTCACCAGTTTCTTCTTTGACTTCTTTGCTGATAGATTCTACCTTTTGCTGATTTTACCTTAGCTCACTGAGCTAACTGCTTTTGCTCACAATTTTCCCTACATTCTTTGAGTTCAAATTAATATTTTTGCATGTTCTTTCCCTATTTGCAACACATGTACTCTGTCGACTTCTCAAAAGAATTGTCAGGAGTTGCCATTTTTCTATCAAGAATCCTCTGCTGTTGTGCACTTTTGAAGGACTCAGTACAAATCTTAAAGTCAGTAAGAAATCGTTCAGAAATAGATTATACTGTATAAAATTGCACTATTCATCACAGTGGCACCCAAGGTCACTACTGGTGATATGGGGAAGTGGCAAAATAAACCAGCATAACAACTGAGAAGATCAGAAAACAGTAAAATCTAAAAAAAAGAAAGGAAAGGAAAGGAAAGGAAAGGAAAGGAAAGGAAAGGAAAGGAAAGGAAAGGAAAGGAAAGGAAAGGAAAGGAAAGGAAAGGAAAGGAAAGGAAAGGAAAGGAAAGGAAAGGAAAGGAAAGGAAAGGAAAGGAAAGGAAAGGAAAGGAAAGGAAAGGAAAGGAAAGGAAAGGAAAGGAAAGGAAAGGAAAGGAAAGGAAAGGAAAGGAAAGGAAAGGAAAGGAAAGGAAAGGAAAGGAAAGGAAAGGAAAGGAAAGGAAAGGAAAGGAAAGGAAAGGAAAGGAAAGGAAAGGAAGAAGGGGAGGAGATTCAAGGAGAGGAGATTTAAGGGAGGGGAGGGGAGGGGAGGGGAGAGGAGGGGAAGGGAAGGGAAGGGAAGGGAAGGGAAGGGAAGGGAAGGGAAGGGAAGGGAAGGGAAGGGAAGGGAAGGGAAGGGAAGGGAAGGGAAGGGAAGGGAAGGGAAGGGAAGGGAAGGGAAGGGAAGGGAAGGGAAGGGAAGGGAAGGGAAGGGAAGGGAAGGGAAGGGAAGGGAAGGGAAGGGAAGGGAAGGGAAGGGAAGGGAAGGGAAGGGAAGGGAAGGGAAGGGAAGGGAAGGGAAGGGAAGGGAAGGGAAGGGAAGGGAAAAGGAGGAAAACATCTCTGGATCTTTGGACACATGAGGCACATATCTAATCCACCTTTATTAGATAATTAGTTCTGCTACGAAATGAATGTTTCCCTTGCTTCTTTAAGTGATCATGTAAACTTTTACTCACAGATGTTTTGCTGCTTTAGCAAGAAGATCCTTCTGTTATCTGTAAGTACAGTCTGTTTATTTGAGTGCACAGTGGTTTTCAATCACTTAATTGAAAAGCAAATAGGTATGAGAATGTCCGAGACAATGTGGAACAGCCTTACAAATTGATTTTACTATCTGTAAGGAGTGATGGGAGCATTAGGTTCAAACTTACAGAAGGTTGAAAACATTGGTTCTTCAGAAATACCAATATTTGAAACAGATTTTTATAGAAGAAAAAGGCCAGCATGAAACATAGCATGGCAAAAACCACTCAGAGTCTTGTCTACAAGTCTGATGAGATTTATGGTCCATGGTTCTGGCCCAAGCATTTTTGCAATGCTGAAAAAGCAAACACAAAGTAATGGAAAACAATTATTAGTCATTCCTTTACTTCAGAGGTGATTAATGTGACACAGTCAAGTTAAATCCTCCAAAGAGACATCAGCTGTGTTTTCCACTTATGGGTTGTGTGAGCATGGGTTTGATACTCTTCCACAGGAGATTTTAATTTCCTGCTAAAAGATATGGTTCATGATCAAAATCAAGGTACACATAAATTGTAATTGCTCAGCTCGTGGACTGATGGTTTTCATATCAACAAATGATAAGAACACAGAACATCTTTAGTTTTGTGCTACAAGTAACTCTGAAGTACCAAAAACATGTGAAAGTGAATTGAAATATTCTAATGGACTATGCTGCAAAGGATCTAATAGCATCTCATCAGACTACCATGTTCCTACCATGTATACCTGTGTATACTTGCATTTGAAATCGGCAAATATTTGTTGCTTTAAGTGAAAGAAAGAGTGGCACTCAGAAACACAGGCAACAGAAAGGATGGTTTCAAAAATACAGAGGTCCTTGGAAATGCTGCCGAGTAAACAGAAGGACAAATAAACAAAGGACACAAAGTTACATTTAATCCCTCAGTTGTTTCCCTTGACACATATCACTTAAGGTGCTAATCCAAGAGCTCAAGACTGTCTTTCATCCAGTTTATATCCAATTTCTAGTAAGAAACCTGTCCTAGGGATGCTTTGCCACTACCCCCAGCACTTCAGTCCTAAAATGCCTCAATTCAGACCTTTCTTTCAGAAAAGAAAGGAATTCAGATTCCATTTTTTTGTGTGCTAAGTTAGCCCAGCTCT
Source organism: Prinia subflava (assembly GCF_021018805.1). Taxonomy (NCBI): domain Eukaryota; kingdom Metazoa; phylum Chordata; class Aves; order Passeriformes; family Cisticolidae; genus Prinia; species Prinia subflava. The sequence goes on along the minus strand of NC_086283.1, from coordinate 71,061,156 downwards.
TCTATGGCCTTTTCGAGTTTCAGCAAAGAGGCTGGAGCAGCCTCTCCTCTGGATGGGAGCTAAGCCCAGAGGTTCTCTCCAGTGTAACAGTCTATTTTTTTTGCTAGGCTGGAGGGGAAGTGTTTTGCAGAAGTTATTTCAAATTTTGTCTTCTCTTACCTGTCATCAGGATGTCAACTCTCAACTCACATCCCATTTTCGTGCTCAAAAAGGCAGAAGATTGGTTATATGAAACTCATTTTTGATGTATTGAGTGCAGTTGTATTCTAAGGTCACAAAATCAGGTTCTGTCCTACCACTCAAAGCTCGAGGTGAACGTGTTCCTTGGGATATGAATGCCACCCAGGCAAAGTCTGTTCACTCCTTGTTTCCCTCCATTTCCTTAATATAAGAGACAGGTGAACTCAGGGCTGGGTACATCCACATACACAGATGTCCCTGCTGCAGAGGGATACATCTGTAGTGAATTAACCATTTGCAGGAGTATTTAGCACTTTTATGGTCAGTTTGCTCCTAGAGAAATATTGGAAAAGCTCAATGATCTCAGTGTTTATCTGACACTTAATGAACAGTTTTTTGGACACAGTCATTTTGGCATTTGGAAATGGATGACTCATTTAATAATACATTTTTAAGGGCACTTCAGCAGCTTGTTCCCACCCCATCAGCTCTGACTTTATCGTTATTTGCATCTTTGCCCCCTCCACTTTTCACAGTTCATATTTTTTCCCCCCCAGACTTCCCCCATAGCTACCCATATCCATATTCATCATATAGGTATGTGTAATGGCTGCTTGGGTTTCAAAAGGTCAATGCTGCTTCATTCTGTGTGGCAGATGAGCCACTGGTGGCACATCAGGAGCTGAATTTAGGGTTTGGTGGCCCTGGAAAGGAGAGAGCTGAACAAGCAGGTGGGGCTCCATTCCTTCTGGCATCATTCTGTCATGTGGACTGCAGCAGTGTGACTCCTGCTTAAACCCCTGCTAAAAGCCTTTTTTTATCTTGTAGGTAAATTCCTTTTTCTAAGGAACCATTACTCAGATTGCTCTCTGACATCTACTTGTTGCTCATCCCTATGGAAAGCTTTTGATACTACATTTCTCTCAGTCAAGGTATGTCATTTAGTACCTTCTTTACACCAGCCCTGAGTTTATTGTGTCTTCACCTTGTCTTGTTCTCACATTACACACTTACAGAGATAGTTCTGATTTTCTATCAGAATTATTTTTTCAGGAACATATAATGTGAAACATCTCCAAGGATTAAATTCCTAAGTAGTCTTCCAAGGTTTCCTGGTTTCCCAGTTCTGGGTTGTAAATAAGGATCAACATGCTAATCAGATTTTTTGTCAGGTCCATGTTAATCTCAGCTCTTGGGCACTGATTTCTTGCTTCGTTGGGAAAGTGTGAGGGGGGCGAGTATTCTCTCCTCCTTTATTCACCCAGCTATTTCTCTTATATGTTGTTTTTAGCATCCAGACAGCATAACTGGAGCTTTTTCCTGTCCTTATTTCTCTTTGTTGTGCTTTTGTTTTGTTCTGTGGTATGGGTTCTTGTTTCTGTGTGTGACTTTTTTTTCCCTGTTTGTTTGTTTGGGGCTTTTTTACAAGCTTTTGGTGTTACTATTTATACAACCTTTATTCTTAACTTTGTTCTGATTGTTAGGAACTTTGCTCCACTTTTGCAGGATCCAAAATATCAGATGTTAGACTGTGCTTATTCCTCTAGTACTGCTCTGTTACACTGATGATCCATAAAAGAGGAATTGCTTTAAATGTACTGCCCACTAAGGATAAAGATAGCTCTCAATCCACCTTTTTCCCAAGAGACATCTTCAGGCTGTGAAAACTTTTACAGAGATATAAAGTGGTAGGGAGTTTCTCATAAAGGAGAGGCCAGAGGCTGCTTGAACTAAAGCAGAGCGATGTGGAATTTCAGTCCCAGAGATTTTTGCCTCTCTTTGCAAAGACCTGAAATAAAGTCAAAGAATGAAGCTGAATCTTGAATTTATAGACACAAGGCTACTCAGACAGAGTACAGAATGTTGCCTTGTTGATGAAGTTTGATGATAGCCAAGAAGCATCCCTCTGACAGGATGTCCAAGAGTGATAGCTTTTATGCTTGAGGAGTGTTTGAAAGTACTTTGGCGCTTCTGTCTTTTCTTTGAAGGGCAGATAGTTTCTTATGCTCACTGAAATTGTTTTTTATACCTTTTCAAATTTATATGAATTCATAACCTCAGTCCTTGGGGTCTATTGCTTGAGAGTGGAGTCAGAGGTGGGAGGATAGAGAAATTTTATTTGAGTGGAGTTCATTTCACCACAAAGTGCTATCAAATTATTTATCAAGTGTCACATATATGAAGTGATAAGAGCTGTGGTGTTTCAGGGATCTGGCAATATCTAAGAGGGTGACAGAAAGGTGATAAATTAGACAGAGAGCTAAACTATTACAGAATCCTGTCTACTGCCTCTGTTAAGATCCATTCTAAAGGCATTACATCAGCTTAAATAGAGGGAGTACTTGCTTGCATCCCCTGTTGGGTCTAAAAAGTTAAATGGTCAGCAGAGGCAGGAGGCAGATGAAAAATTATTTGCTGCTTTGAATTCCACCAACCTTCATCTGTGGAGTTATCTTTACCCATTGTAAAAACCTTAAAAATTCAGTATGTGACAGTGGTGTCTAGTTATATAAATAAAAAGAAGAAGATCTATTCTTTGACAGTAATAAAATCCACATGCCAGGTAGTTTTTATTCTTTGATCTGTAAAAGCCAAGTATTCAAAGTACAGCTTCAGTGTCTGCTTCATTAGCTAAAATGGAGCCCAAATGAAAGGGAAACAAAGTGTTTGTGTGTTTTGGTACATCTTGTAATATAGATAATCTATTAAAGGGAAAGCAACCAAACAGCCTGGCTTTTGGAGAGTGGATGTCTGAGAAAGGGATAACACTCACTTCCCAAGACTTCTGTTTTACAATCATACACCTCCTTGAATACTGTAAGCTAGTTGTGGTAGTAAAAATAATTGTGCAAGAATATATATACATTGTTACAATGTGAAGAATAAGATTATGGCTCTTAAATTCAGTTGAGATCCAGATTTGTTATATAAAGTCTATTTTTAATAGTTATGTCTTTTGAATCCAGTTTTGTCCTCATTAGGGAACCTGGTGTGTTGCCACCATCTTTCTTGAGGAAAGAATATCCAATGTCAGTTCCATAGCAAATGGAAATAAAAATCGGAATATCAGCAGATCAAAGCAGCAGTATGCAGAGATACCTAGGCTAGGTGGGGTGCTGAAGTAGCCATAGAAGATCAACACAGGATAATATATTTTGCTTCTCAGCAGAATTATGTAGACAGAAGCAGAAGCAGGTGAAGGTAGCTCTGAGTAGGCCCGCACTGAGCCATGAGGATGTTTCTCATTATTGCAATATAATAAGAACCCTTTTCTGAAATTGTTTCCTCTGCTGTGTTGATGTAGATTTCACTTAGTCTTGGCAGTCTGGAAGATGTTGAAACAAGAATATTGTTTTAGCTAAAATGGTGGTTTTAGATCACAAATTTTTGGAGACCAGTGGTGACAAATGATTCATTTAAAACTTTGAAAGAATAATTTGTATTCTTCTCCTTCTCCTCTACTGGCCTCATCTTCTGATACTTTGTAAGTAATTTAAAAACAATTTCCATTTTCTTTTCTTATATAACTGTTCACTCATACAGAATTCAAGATTCTGTGTAGAACAGTTTTTATTTTCACTGGATTTTATCTGACTTGTATCCGAGTTTCTATACTTTCTTTAACTTTTGGGATAGAATTGCTTGTACAGGGTAAAGCGGTCCAGATTCTGAAATGCGCCTGTGGATACTGTTCTCCTGTGAACTGAAATAATTCTAGTTTGCACTGAGACTGCTTACTTATTTGTCAAGCTTCTAGGAGGGAAGTGGCAGAAGCAAATGCTCTGACTGCTAAACTTTGTCTGGGTGCTATTCATCAGAATCATGTCGTGCTAAGAACTGGCACAGAGCTCACTCTGAAGGTAACTCCTATACCCATTATTTCCAAAACTATCACTGTCATAATTTCTGTCTGGACCATACAAATGACAAAGAATAACTAAGGTGTGTGTTGGCTGTCAGAAGTCTTTTAAGTATTCTCTAAAATGTAGTTAAAGAAGAAAACTTACAGATGTTTCAGACTTCCACTGGCTGTGTTTGTATATCTGCATGCTAGGTTTTCCCCACACTACGCAGTGACCTAAAAACCATCTATTTGAAGCCTGTAAGGCAAAGGAGAAATCTCCAGCAGAATTATTGAAGTCCTCACCAGGCTTTATTTCCAAGTGCCTGGACTGATCGAATGTGCTCTTCCTCAGAGGGAATCAGAAAAGCATTTTAAAGTCTGTTTTATAGACCAGGATGAGGTAAGTCTACAATGTTCAGCAGATGTAGTATATGGAAGTAAAGACACTTTGCTATGATGTCTGTAGTCACTGTAGGTGTAACCAGCAATCTGTAGGGTGCTTGCATAACTATTTATGCTTATCTTTAATAGGAGGAATAACAGCTCTATTTCTTCTCACTCTTACCTGTTACCTCTGTGTAAACCTAACACGTGGAAAGAAGCTAAGTTAGGAGTACAGGTGAAAAAGTGGAGGAGTTCTTCCAAAGGGCTTTTTTTCCCTCTCAAACTATTTTTTGAAAACTCTTTGTTCCTGGAGAGGGGCTGATGTGCATTGTCAGTAAAATTGCACCTCTCAGCACTGAACAGGAACATGAAGGAGGCTCATCTGTCATGTCCCTCAAACATCACAGGGAAAAGATGATGTATGGTTGCCTTGGCCATCAAAGGGAAGGGATGCTTTTCATGCTGTGTAACTCATGGGCAGCTGACAAGGTTAAAAACATGGTTTCAAATCTGCCAAGTTATATTACAGATTCAATACTCACCTTTAACTTTTAATCCAGAGTTTTCAGGGAACTTTCTTCAGTAACTTTGCTGTGAACATCCTTCAGACTCATTACACAGTCTGGCAGCCTGAGTGAGACACTACCCTGTCACTTGAGGTCATGAGTACATTAGGCAGAGCAATGAAGGAGTATATGTATATTTTTTGGTCTGTATTTACTCTTTTGGGGTGTTTGCTTTCTGTTCTATACGCATCCTTTTGATCAATCTCAGCTGCATTTGCTTGTAAAATACAAAGATCAGAAAGCTGACTGGTATTCAGAGTCTTTGTTGGAACGAGATTACCCAGGTTGTTTCAGAATTTCCAGAAATTAGATGGATTCCATTTGTTTCTTCTCAGAACAGATGGTGGAGTAGAATTTGAATCACTGAAGTGATACTGAGAGAGAAGTTACAGTGAGGAAAAAAAAGGGAATTTAAGTGCAACTTTTCACACTTTCCTTTTTTTTTTTTTTTTCCTGATTCCCAGCTTTTGTTTTTATATGAAGAGTTTAATAGATCCAGCTTTCACATTTGTCTCCATTATTCAGAGAACTATAAAATCAGATGGATACAATCTAGAATATTCTATACTTTTACTAGATACTAAATGGATACTCATAAATAGTTAGACTTTCACCTCATGACTTGAGTTCAGATCTATTTTGGTGGGCTGTTTCCTTGTTCGTTCCCTGAAGTGACAGAGCTAAAATCAGAATTAATTCTCCCACTCTTTAAAATGAGATGGATATATGAATTTAGCATGGAGTCTGAAGAAGGCACATCAAAGCCACCATCACCACCAAAACTGAAGCCCTGGGTGAGAACTCAGTCTATTTCTAGATCGTCCCTTTAAATTATTTCTGTGGATATATTTTTTATTTATGCTTCTGTATTGTCTGCAGTTGTAGGATCACAGACCAGGCTAACCCAAGGAAATAGATGGCACAGGGCAGTCACAGAGGTGGAGGAGTGCACTCTGGATGTCAGCAGAAAAGGCAAAACTGAACCCTAAGCTGCTCTCTGTTGGGTTTGATTTCTTTTTATTAGTGGCTCTTGTACATGGCACAGATAATCCTAAGAGAATACATGAATTAGTATTGAGCCTCTGCCTGCAGCTCTCTCACTGACACCAACAAAAACCCAGAAATGCCTTGGTGCAGATTAGATGAATGAGAGATTTCCCTACTCCCCACACCATAAACCAGTAAATGCAGTGAGGGTTTTATTGTTGGCTTTTATCATTTCTCTTGTGTTGAATTGCTCCTCTTAATGTACCATGTACAGAGCTGCAGAGGGCGGAGAGCTCACTTGCCCTGTGCAGGAGGCTACAAGCTCCTGCCTTTCACAGGCTTCCCTCAAACACATTGTGGGTGGGCTCTGCAGGCTGACCAGACATTCACTGCATGCTTATTGTTTTCTTCCTTTTCTTGTTCATGTCTCAGTCTGCTCTCCCTGCTATTATGTGCCCAACCTCAGTACCTCAGGCCCCTGCTGAATGTCACCTCACCCCTGCAAGGGTCTCTAAGAAGCTGGCTGGGATACAAGGTTAGAGTTTCACCCTATTGGAGTTTTTATCTTTCTTCACTTGATCAGTCTTGACTTCCATCTGTGCTTTAAACTGTGCTTCTGGGTCACTTAAGTGGTGCCCAGCTTGTTAATTAAACTTGTCAAACTATTGTGTGCGGTAAGAGGTCTACACATGGCTACAAAAAAAAACCATAAGCTTCCAGGGACAGATTCAGCAAAGTACTTACAGAAGGTGCCTAAATGGAGAGATGTGAATAGCCCTACAGACTTCAGTGGGATTATGGATGCAATTAAAATTATACCTGTGATAAAATACCTGGCTGCACTGAAGTCTTGTAAGGGGTTTCTCAGAGCTTCACCTGGCTGGAGCCGAAAGCCCTGGGTGGTTTCCAGGGGCTCATCTGCAGCCCCAGCGTGGTGCAAATGCTAACAGCCATGCTGTGCCATTGGCTCCCCAGCAGCCAGGTTTCATTTCAGAAACCACAGATCTAGGCTGGGAAACAGCCAGAGGTGAGAGCACGGCTTTGCACGCGTCTCTTCTCTTTTTCTGGTGAGCGAGCAGCACTGCCAGAGTCGCTCTGTGACCTGTGATGTGCTGGCAGATGCAGCCTCAGGGCTTCAGATCTGAGTTAGCCATGCCTGTCCCTCGCCACTCTTCCCAGTGATTTTCTGGCAGGGAAAAAAACTGAGTTAGATTGATAAACTTTTAGGCAGCATTCACTGTAGCTTCAGTAAACACGGTTGTGGTCAGTTTTATCTCAGTGCCATCCAGTACATAAAATAGCATAAAGAAAGAAGGGCAGAAATGTGGAATCATAAGAAGAAAATGTAGTAACACAAAAAAGGGCAGAATTCATAGAAGGACTATATTAGGAACATAGAAATAAAAGTGTCGCATTTCATTACTGTGAGGGTAAAAAGGTGAAATTATTTAGTTTAACTCATTGCATACTGCTCACATGATTTTCCATGTCTCAGATGCTTCAAATTGATTTTCAACCTCTTTTCAAGCATTTCTAATGATAAAACATCAATTACAAGGCTGTTGTCACATATCACTTATAGTTAAACTTTCTGACTGCGTTATTGAAGTGCTTCAGCATGCCACTGTCACCTAAAATACCCACAGTGCATTAAACTGTAGGTGTTTGTGGGTTACTGTAAATGTCTCTGCACATATAGGCTTAAACAGCTCCCTGTTGATTCCCTGATTTAGGTATCAGAAACCACTGCCTCCTCCTCCCCCTGTCTCTGGTCTCTCTGATTCCACACAGTTAGTATTAGTTACTAACCTTTAAATGCTCCCCCTGCCCTTCCAGGTCCAGGCCATTCTCCACTAAAAGAAGCAGAGCATACAATTGGAAGCTTTTTGCAAGAGAGGAAATGATACCCTCAACTCCCCAGGTTTCATTTCCACTTAACAAAAAAAAAAAAGCAGCTCAAAGGCTCTGGAGTCACCAGGGGTCTTGCTGTGAGCAGTGGTGCCATCTTAGGTGCCTGTGGTTGGACTGCTAGTGGCAATCCCAGATGGTCATTTAGGAGACCCAGGGCTTGGCTTTTCCACTGAACAGCTCAGTACTTCTGAGTACCCTGTCAGCTCCTCTGTTCTGAGCTGTGAATCATATCTGAGGAGACTAATCTGAGACCCCCATTTCACAGACATTTCCTCAACATCTAAGGCGAGGACTTAGTCTTACTTGATATTTTTTAAATCAATATTTCATTAAGCAATGCTTTTATGGCATTTCAGTATTCATCTATAGTAATTAATATAAGCCTTTTATCTGTGTAAATCAAAACACTTCGGGAAAGTTGAAGTGCATAAAAACTCTGTATTAAAGATGAAGAAATATGAATCATGCAGAGGGATTATGTACTTTGCCCAATTGCCCGGCCAATTAACGGATTGATTCTTAATCCAGTTCCATATCCACAGGGCCACACTGCCAGATTTTATCTCCTAAATGTAAAATACTCTACATCTGAAAAAAACTAATCAAGTTAATGACACAGTCACTTTGCAATTCAAGTAATACTCTATTTTAATGAACTTAATGAAAAAAAAAAGTGTTTGATTAGGGTGTTTTTCTGAAATGTCTTAATTTCAACCCAGCGTAAGATTTTTAGTTAATGACATGTTTAACACTCAACTGTTTGGCAACATGTTTAATTTTACTTATTTTAATGTTTTGCTCTGCTTGTCTGCACATGCACCTAGGAGAGAAGTCTATGTCACAGAGAAGCCATATTTCTGAGGTGTTTCATCACCAAGACTTAGGTGAAGAATACAAGTGGAAAGCAGTGTTTACACAAACTTGATGTTCTCTGGTTTCCCTGTGCCTTTTTTTCCCAAGTGGATAGCGGCTTTCCATTTCATAGCAGGAAACAACTAAACCAGAGGGACATCACCTACACAAATGCATTTTGTGAGATAATTATTCGACTGACATTACAGAGCTTAAAAACTCTCAGACTTCACGGTCTCTGAAGACTGAATTCATTATATCTTAAACAAGACAAGATTCTCCTATGGGAATTTTCTGTCTGTCTGCTTTTCATGTATATATAGTTTATCTGCTTAGGAATAAGGCAGGGAGAATAGATCAGCTCAAATTCGTTGATACTTTTGTCATTTTATTTTTTCTTCATAAAAAGAGAAAAAGAAAGAAGTTGCTTGTTATTAGAAACATAACCTACTTCTCCTTATGTAGGCAGGCACATGCTTCTCTCCTCAGCTGAGACACAAGGCCCTATTCTTAGCTCCACTTTCATTTACGTTGTGCCTTGAGGCAAGATGCACAGGATATAACAGCTCTGCAGTTATGACTGGTTTAAACGATGCAAAATTAGAGCTCTCTTGAACATTACAGACAATTTTAAAGTATATGAAAGAATGTTAGAAACCTGGTATAGCAACTATCCAAGGACATGTAACCCCGACAAGCAAGAAAGGAACATTAAAAATATTTGGAAATGTTTGCATGCAGTCACTCAGATGGGTACAGAACCAGCCTGCTGTTTCATCCTCACGGCAGCTGAGAATCGGGAAATGTCTGCAGTAAAGGGTCAGCTCCCCAGTGGATGGAGCTTACTTGGTTTCACTCATGTTGATTTGCACAAACTGACAAACTAGACAGATCTGACAAACTGATAGACTCAGAGCATTCACCTCTGATGGATGCACTCAACCTCCTCAACCAAACTAGCAGTAGTCTGGTTCAAGCTCCAGAGAAGCTAACGATCTGGGCCATAGGCAAGACAAAATCTCCCTACAAAGAGACCCATGGAGCATTGATACACATAGGCTTGGAACACCAAACATGCTGTTAATGCAAGGAGAGCAGGTGGTTTTGCAAGGCTCATATGTGTGGGTACAAGGAGTCTCATACTTACTGTTCTCACTGCATACACTTGAACTGTGAGCCAACTGCTTTATCTCATAAAGGACAACCTAATTGAGCTGTCCTTGCTAGGCAGTGTGGCTGCATAAGTGTGAGCTCCACTGGAGCTGGGATGCCTCTCTTTACCTTAGATCAAGACATCCTTCCTTACCCAAGGCAGTAAGTGGCTGATAGCATGCTAAATTAATACTAATGAAATTGTGTGATTGATTCCTTTACAAATAAATTGATTCCTTTGATACAAACAGTTGTCCAAGTCTGAGACTAAGATTGGCCTTAGGCTAGGCTTCATCACCAGTTTAGAAAACTAGAGGGGTTCACTCTGACCCTCAAGACTGAAAGAAAGAGCCTCCCATACCCTATTGCATTATTGGTCTCTGTCAGTCTACGTGGATTCTAACTTGATTTGCCTTTATATGTTTCGTCCATGTGGTAGGTAATAAAGTGAACCTTACCATTTAACTTTGTTAATGTGCATTTTTATAAAGACATATTAAACCCATTTTTGCTGATATCTTTGATGGTGATTCCTAATGTATTAATTTATGACATCACCACTTGTTATTTCTCCACTGTTGCTTCCCTATTAACCCTTTCTTTAAGATCTGCACCTTACCTATCCCTCCCATCTCTGTACATGGATGAAAGGAAAGCAGACTGAAAATCGTCCTTGGCATATGGACTTCATTAGCCCCCAAAAACCCCAAATTAGTTTACAAACATCATAGAGTTTGTATCATCATAGGCTCTTGGTAAAAGCATCAATAAAAATTCAACCCACAAGCTGTTGAGCAGAAGAAACAGTATGGAGACAGTTCTTATTCAAATCCTGAAAAGTAGGTGTCCGCTTGGCTGGTCACAGCTTTCCAGTCCATCCTACAATATCCAGACCAGAGACTTGCTTCCTTAGAAACCTAGCTAGGTACTGGTCGTGTTTGGGAAGTGCTCTTGGGAGGTAATGTCCAGGGTACTTTGACCTGGGATATGTGCAGGGGACACCTCACCCTGCTGGCGACAAGGCTGCACTGTGGAGGTGCAATCCACCTAACACCACAGAGAACACCCATCAGCTTTGGAAGCTGTGTATCTCTTCCTAGGCCAAAATGGGTGGCAAGATCCCTCTCCCTCCTTATGAACTTCTTGAAGCTTCCCTTGGAGCCCCTGAACAGAGCAGCAGCTCTTCCAGATGCCTTGAGAGGACCTCACTCCATTTTGAGGGGAAGACAAGGAGTGAGAGGAAATTATTTATTTCCCTTTCTCCCTCACCACCTCTCCAAGTATGCTAGGGAGGGCATGGATGTACTGGCAGTACTCCCCTCAGGCACAGCTGCTGCAGAGTTTGGCACAAGACTGAGAGCAGTGGCCATGGCTTGAAATACTGTGTGGTTCAGCACTGGTGCCAGCAGTGGCTTTCTGGTTCCTGGCTTAGGGATTTGGAAATAACTTCCCCTAGGTGAGGAATCTGGCAAAAAAGCTTTTAGGCCCTCAAATGATAGACATCTGCATTTTGAGTGTTAGATGTGTAAGACTTGATCCATGACCATGTGTATCAGAGGACTGATTAAGCCAGTTACTGCAGTGGTATATGTCTCCATGAGGAAAGACCGGCTTCAAATCATTACCCCTGGCTGTTACTGAGAGTGAAGACAAAGCATTGATTTCATCACTGCAACAAGGTTTTCAGCAATTAGAGCTATTGGCATGTCTTGCAGCTGGTGCTGCAGCAAAACTGCCAGAGATCTGGACATTTCCCTCCTCCGGGTAGGTAACAATGACAGGTAAAGATGTAAATTCATAATTAATGGGGTGAGGATTTATATGCTCAGTGGTTTTTGATCACCATGTTTCCTTGCACAGTACAAAATTGTCATCTGTTGTCTGCTTACTCTTTCCCTTATTATACCTGAAGGTCTGTCAATGCCATACCAATACCCTGCACTAAAAAGAAGCAAACAGAAGCAGTACCATTTCTGCTGCCAGGGCATACACACGGAACCTGGAGCATCTACATGGGCCAAGCCAGTGACTTGACACTGCTATGTGATGGCAAAGACATGGTCAGACCTTCCCTCCCCTGGACTTCATTCCTTCATCTCTTGCTGAAAGCACTTAAGGAAAACCCGTCTGCTGTGCTGGTTTGTATTCATTAAGTAGCTCTGCCCTTCTATGTTAGCTCAGTGCCAAGACTGCTGAATGGTGTTGGAGGAACCATCCCACTAGAAGTTCATTGTTTGGGATATATTCTGATAGATCAGATAAACCAAAAGACTCTTTGTAGCATAGGTACAGAGTCAAAGTTGAGGATGTCAGGTGAGCTGGTATTGATGTGCCTCACAGCTTTTTTTTTTAGGTAGGTGGTTCCAGAGTCTTGGTTGCTAAAAATAGCTGTACTGCAGTCTTCTGGAAGTAATTTTACCAAACATTAGAGTGGCTCTGCTCTGAAAAATAACCAAGGCAAAAGTGTGGTGTAGGGGTCTCTATTTATTGTTTTTCATAACTGGTTGGGATCTGTACTTGAAGCCGTGTCTTCTGCATCACTCTGCACTGTCCCTGGTAAAGCAAATGTGAAAGCTGATGAAATAGAGAAAACCTTTTTCTCTTCTTCTTGCTCTCAATGGTGTCAATTTTATGCAACTAGAAAGCAGAAGGTAGTAAAAATCTATTTCAGTCACCTGAAATCAGCAAAAGTGACAATTTGCAGAGTTGTGAGAAGGTTGGTTATGTGAGAAGGTGCTGCATTTTCAGTCAGTTTTCAATGTGGAATTTCACCATAATTTCTCACTCATGGGCACACATGAGGATTTGGAAGAAAGATGTGCATTTTCTCCCCCAGGAGTAACAGGTGTCCAGACACAGGGCAGTAACTGCCAAGGACCTGACTGCTGGTCTCTTGTGGTTTTTAGCTAAGAAACCTTTACTGCTTGCTAACCCTCCCAAACTGGAATTCAGTCCCCAGACTTGGCTGGCCAGATGTTGTCTCTGGTACGAGCATTCCCTGAAAGCTGTGAGTGAGACGCCACCAGAATGGTGCAACATCTTTGCCATTGTGACCCATCTCTGCATGTCCCTGATCAGTAAGAACATCTTCCACCTTCCTTGCATGTTTTGTCTCAAATATGAATTTGCTTACATGATGGAACTCTTCAGTTTTCAAAGAGGGAAACTCCAAGATAGTCTTTATGAATTTGGGGCAGCCAGAAAGAGTGGAAGGGGTCAGTCATGGGTAAGAGCAGTTGTAATCAGCCTGAATCAGAAGTTGAAACAAAAGACAGCAGTACATTTAACTGCAACCTCTGTTTTTCAGTGGCTACTCTGCCTCCAAAATGTGCATGATCTAAAGGCAGAGGTGGAGATGAGACTCCAGTGCTGTGTTCCTGCTCTGTCCTCTGACCCACCAACTGACCTAGTTCAGTCCTCAGAGATCAGGCCCCCAGCCAGGACTTCAGCAATGTGGGCTCCCTCCCCTATCCTACTCACAGCTGAGGTGTCATTTCCCCTGCTCACATCCATTCTGCAACAGTGGTGATCACTGGGGAGCACAAATATATCATTCTTTCCACAGAGCCGTGGGATGCTCCAGGAAAAAAGAAATCATAGGCTGGTGCCCTGGGAAAAATTTCCAAATTAGACTTTAAAGCTGGAATTGGGTAGGGCTGCTGGCGATGACAACTAGGAAAAAAAAGGTATTCTGTTTCCCTGTGTGTGTAGCTCGAAGTGCTGCCTCTTGTACAGTGATTATGTTCACCCACATTATTTTACTATTCATCAGGAAAAAATAAATCCTTAAAAATATGTTTTGTCTGCTAATCTGGCACTGTGGCTTTCCTGAAAAGAGGCAGTTAGATCCAATTTATTTTCAGCAATGAGTTGTAAAATGTTTGTGGTTTTTTTCCCCCCTGACAACCAAGCAAAGTGGTCAGAAAGTCAGTCAGTCCTTGGAATTAGTTATTGAAATTAATCTTGACTTTACATTTTATTAGGTCTAATTAAATATTCATATTATGTCATTCTTAATTGTCATATTATCATTATTAAAAACATCAAGGTTTAGTAAGTGATTTTTTATTAACTTTTCCATGCAAAGGCTTCTGTCAAAATTTAATTGTAATTTTGCTGGCAGTTTATTTAAGGCATCTCTATAGTGCTGAATATTACATCTGAATTGACCAGTTTTCATATTTGTGTTTGTCATTCTTCATAAAATCACAGAAGCATGGGATGGTTGGAAGGGACCTTAGAGATCCCTTTGTTCCAACCCCTCTGCCATGGACAGGAGCACCTCACGCTAGATGAGGCAGCTCAAAGCCCTGTACAGCCTGGCCTTGACCACTTCCAGGCATGGAAGTGAGGCATTCACAGCTTCTCTGGGTGACCTGTACCAGTGCTCTACCACCCTCACTGTAAAGAATGGCTTCTTAATAGCTAACCTAAATTTCCCCTCTTTCAGTTTGTACTGATTACTCCTTGTTCTGTCCCTGCAGTTCCAGATGAGGAGTCCCTCTCCAGCTTCCCTGCAGGCCCCTTCAGATCCTGCAAGGTTGCCATGAGGTCTCCACACAACCTTCCCTTCTCCAGGCTGAACAGCCCCAACTCTTTCAGCCTGGCTTTGTAGGGAACATGCTCCAGTCTTCTTATTAATTTTGTAGCCCTTCTCTTGAGCTGCTCCAAGGGTTCCGTGTCCTTCATGTGCTGGGGATCCCAGAGCTGGTCACAGCCCTGCAGTGGCCGGAGCAGAGCAGAGGGGCAGAATCCCCTCTCTTGCCCTGCTGCCCACCCTGCTTTGGATACAGCTCAGGAGAGGTTTGGTTTTCTAGGCTTTCTGGGATGCCCCCAGGCCCTCATCCACCAACAACTCCAAGTCTTTGTCTGCGGGGCTGCTCTCAATTACTTCTCCACCCGGTCTGTGGGTGTGATTGGAATTGCCAGATGCTATTATAGCTTGATAATGAGCCTGGTGAGAAAGCCTGGCAAACATGAGATAAACAGGTCATGTACATATTGTCAAGACTGAAGCTGAGAAATAGCTAATTAGACTTTTTCTCCTTTGCTAAAAATTGCTGTAAATTTGTTGCTTTATCCTGGACAATAGTTGGTACTCTTCTTAAAAACAATGCTAGCTGAACTCAGTATGGGATGACTTCCACAAGAAATATAGAGTATGTTTGAGAGGAAAAGTCACAAAACTTGAAGCGTTCTTCAGCTTGATAAAAAAATGAAAGGCTGCACAATTTATAGTAGTATGTTGACTATGCTCCACTGCTGCTTCATTCATAAATACCTATATTCAATGTGGTTTTGAAACCACAGAGACAAACCTTTGCATGAGTGAGATCTCATTGGACGAGCAGCAAAATTTGAGTTAAGAGTTCTCAGAACAAAAACAAGTAATTTTTTGAAGGAAACTGAGGAAAATGTGCCACTCATTGCCATTGAGCATCTTGACACCAGTTCCGATTTCAAGATGACTATCCACTCAGCAGGAGATATATTTGTTTGAAATTAAACATGCCAAGAGTCAGACTTCCAGGGGAACAATGCGAGTTTGTTGTTTTCACACTGGAAATCTCTATGTCTGCATCAGTGAATTTTGGCTCCCTATTTTTCCTACATAAATTAATTGCTAACCATGCTAAAATAGAGCAACTAGGGCCTGAAAGCTCTGATGCAGTGGTTCTTGGTGAAGGAACTGGGGAGAGGGACAGGGGAAGGAAGGGTACCTAGCTGCAAACCAGCCTTTATTAGGGGTGGAAAAATAACAGGAATGCAAGAGAGCTTGGGAAAATGATGTCTGGTCTTTTAGTGAACAGACTGCTGGGCTCAGATACAAAAGTTTACTGTGTGAAAACCTGGGATTATGCAGTGGGATGAGGGAGACGAGCCTTGCTCCAGCACGTCTCTCGCAGCTGCGATGGACGTGGTTGCTCGAGAGGTATCTGCCAGGATGGTATCTGTCATGTCTGTGTTTACAACAGGATTAGAGACACCCATTTTAGGGGGTCTGCAAATCAACTGGAAAAACTGGCTCAGATCAGGAGCCTGCCTTACAAAGCTATGGTCTTAAAGCAATCGTAAAAAAACCCCAGATCATCTGCTTTTCAAATCACAGCAGGAGAGCAAACAAATGGGCCTATTTTCTGTTTGTTTGTTGTTTTTTTTTTTTCATTTCCCTAGCTGTGGTTGCATAACATAGTATATTTTTTATATTTTAAATTAAACCGTTGGCTGTTGTTAGCTAAAATTCGAGATGTGTGAGAAAGAAGTGTGAATGTATTTAGTAAAAAATAAACTGATTGATACTACAGTGTAAGCTTTTATAAATGCAGAGCTATATTTTTGATGTTGTAGCCAGATTGCAATATAGTATCAAGGTCAACATAATTTGAAAACATCCGAACAGATTTTGAGCAGGAATTGGTGGGTGAAGCAGTATTCCCAGGGTGTTTTGAAGATCACACTATATTTAATGATGGTCTCTCTCTGACCTTAAAATGCACATTCTCAGAAGTTTGCCTTCCCTTGCAAAGACCCCTGTGGCCCCAGAGGGCTGGCTGGGTCTCTGGCAGGGCCGTGTCCTGCAGAGCAGCTCCCCTCTGCCCTGCTGCCAGGCTGCTGAGCCCACAGTGTGTGCATCAGGAGCAGCCCTGTGCAGCCCTGGTCCTGCCCCGGGCACAGGCACTCCCTGTGTCCTGTCAGCCCCCAGCCCGTGGGCTGCAGAGGAGACACGGAGCTGGGGAAGCACCGAGCGCCCCGGTGTGCTGCTGCCCAGGCCTGGGGCTGCAGCTGAACTCATGCCCTCCACCGTGGCCATGGCTGTGCTCTGTGAGCCCAACGTCCCTGGGCCACCAGAGGGGCTGGATGTGCCCTTCAGCAGGTCCATATCGCTAATATTATCTTTCTCTGAGCATGGGCTGGGCTGGGCAATGAGGTGGGATCAACACGCAGTGCTGCCCAGCTGGCATTACAGCTCCTGCTGCAACTGCACCTGGGGCAAGTGTCCCTATGAATATGCACTTGTTTTTCCAGCACAATAGATATCTGTGACTGGGTAGCTGGTGAATGAGTAATCTCTTTGTTCACTTAATTTCTCTGTATGAGATCTCAGGTGGGCTCCGATGTGATGTCTGAATTCAACAGGGTCTTATGACTCAAATGGCTGAGTGCCTGCAGATGGATTTACTTGCGAGCGAAGTCTCCTTGCAGTGTAGCAGATTACTCAGCTCTTTGGTTTGATTCGGTGGCCTTTGGCAGAGTGGAAGTCCAGAAGGCTGCAATTCGTGGTGTAGCAATAGTAAGAAAGTCTCAGAGGGCCACTCATCTGTGAACTCAGCATGACTTGTGCCATTACCAACAGCAGTGAAATCTGGGACCTTGAAACAAAGCTGGCTGCTTCTCCCCATTGTTGGCTGAGGCCTGTTTGCACAGGGAGAAGAATGGCAGCATCAAATGAGCAAGATTATTGAGGAAAAAAAACATAGCAACAGCACAGCCTTGTCACTTAGTAACAAGGTACAATTACGATGAAGAAGGAGGGAACATATATAAATAAAATATTCAGGAATATACATATTCATTAAAATGATACCCAGAACAGAAAGAAGAAGGGCAATAGCCAAGCATCTAAAATGTTCTTTAATGAAAAAGAATTTTAAATATCTGTCTCTGCTGCTTGGAGCTCTGTGATGATATTACCTTCCCACATGACACTATGCTATTTCAGGTTCCCCTGGTTTCCTCCCCCCATCTCCTCACCTCAAGTACATGAGAAGCCTGACAGATGAGCTTGAAAGTGTTGCTTTTTGTTCCCAGACATGTGTTGCTGGTTTATTATCCTTACTGTGTCTATGTGAGTAATGTTTTTTATGTGCTGCCATGCCCAGTGCTGATGAATACACAGTGATATATTTCAGCTCTGAACAGCATCCCAATTAATTTGTCTGCTACCAGAGGCAAATTTGCTGTGGGACCAAGAGCAAGTTCCTCATTGTTTTGATTGCTTTCCTTACCTCCTGGATCAGGTGAAGGGCAGAAGATGAAAAAACAATGTTAGTAACCAAATAAAACTCTTTCTGTCCTTTCCACACCTCTACATTTAAATGTATTTATGTCATCTTTAATTCAGGAAAAATAAAAAAGCCAACAAAAAAAGCCCCAAACCCAAAATCAAAGCCTCAATAATCTAAAATTCAACCACTTTCACATAAGAAAAAGCGAGAGCTTGGAAGCTGTTGCAAAACAAGATTTTGTGTTATTAGATGTTGTTCTTCTACCTTGAATATTTAATCAAATACCCAAGTCTGTTCCCACATAAAGTGAAAGATTAATCATTGCCCTTATAAGTTGTTCTCCTCGTCTCCCTTTCATTTGCACTGAAAGTGCTCTCTTGTCTTTCAGCGCTGTAGAAGCTGACACCCCTTATCGCCAGCTTCACTTTTTCTGAGGGCTTCAGCTGGGATCGTGAGTAAATGTTAAACAGTCATCTTTATTGCTTATTTTATGTATGGCAAACTGATCCCAGGGCTTTTGTCTTCAATCCGCTGTTTTTAATA
Organism: Prinia subflava; assembly: GCF_021018805.1. Classification (NCBI taxonomy): domain Eukaryota; kingdom Metazoa; phylum Chordata; class Aves; order Passeriformes; family Cisticolidae; genus Prinia; species Prinia subflava. The sequence goes on along the minus strand of NC_086283.1, from coordinate 71,042,731 downwards.
AATATTTTACATTCCACTACTGAAACACTGCTTATGAATTTTCATGAGCAACTTCACATAAATCTTCTTAACAACTCGCCAAATGAACAGGGGCTTCAAAAGCACTGTGCTGGCCAGGCAAGGGTCATCTTGTATTTGGTTTCTCTCTCTCCAGTCGAATACTTTCAGGGATTCAATGGAACATTTAACACAAAGAAAGATGTTGTTCCAGGTTTCATTCATCTCTGTTGATAACAAATGTTTGTCATGACTGGAGGCTACACAGTGTGTTTGTGTGGCAGTTAATTTTGGTAGATCCCTAAGATAAAAATTGTTCCTGTTTGGGAAATACTCAAAAGAATTCACATTTATATTTGGATGTGTACCAAGATCACATTTGGTGTTTTCTGTCTGAAATTTTCATAGTAAACTTAGCAGCATGTATTTGAAGTATAGATGCATTTAAAGTTTATCAGATGTATAAATATTAATGTGATCAGTTTATCTGTGCAGCATCTGTCCATGGTTCATAGAGATGATGAGGAGCTACTGGGACCAATAAATGAGCCCAGTGTGAAAAGGTCCACTGGCAGACAACAATTGTCAAAAAGCTGAACAAATTCTTTGCATGCATTGGCATTCACTGTAATGGAGATGCCATGAATGGGTGAATGGGGAGGGAGTCTGAGGAACCACCTCAAATGGAGGTGTTGGGAAATGGCATGTTAGGACAAATTGATAAACTAAACATTAACAAATTCTCAGCACCAGATGGTGTTTACACAGGAGTCCTGAAAAAACACACAGCACAAATAAGAATTTTATGAATTGCTAACTATGTGTAATCTGGCACTACTATCAGCACTGTGTTTAGTGGGATGTAAGTGGGAACATGATGCCAGGTTTTGAACAGGGCTTCAGGAATGATCCTGGGTAGTAATGGTCAGTCAAAAATTTCATTTGCAGTGGTCAGATTTGATTGGAAGTTTTAGAAGAAACACGGGTGTGGAGAGGAAGGTCAGGCTTGAAAGACACAAGAACTCTCGGAAGGATACCATGAGCATACATATTGTGCTTGTTTAGGCTATGTAGCTTTCAACAGAACCTTAGGGAAGCAAGAATGGCTCATAACAAATGACACTACAGAACAGGAGATGTTACTTATGGCCTAAACCCCAGAAAACGGAGGGTTGGAAGAAACAGGAACCTCATACATCAGTAGAAGATCCCACAGACATGAGACTGGGTCTGGTGTTCAGCATCTTCCTAAGAAGCCTGGAGAAGTTGGTACAAGCAAACAGTGGCAATGTTTACAACTGATGAAATACTATTCGGGATAACCAAAACTAGTCTTGACTCTGAAAAACTACTGAAATTGTTCACTGCACTAAAACAAAATTCTGTGTTAGGGATGTCAGGGGAAAAGCAACTACTTATATAAAATCATGATCTCTTAGCTCAGGAAAAAGTGAAAGATAGCTTGAGTCACTGTGGAATGTTTGCTAAAAGCATCCAAGGACTGCTCAGTGGGCAAGCTAGCTGCTGGATTTGGAGCAGAGGCAGAGAAATGCCTTCTCCTGTGGTGCAGAATTGCACTTTTGCTTCTGCATGTCGGGGATGCCAGAGTACCCGTGGGGCATGGGGGGGAGAGTAATCTGAAGGAAGAAGACTGTGGAGAACGAGTTAAACCAGGCAGCATGGCTCACCCCATATGGCACAGCCGTGTCCCAGACTGGCAGCAGCACAGGAGCAAGGCAGAGGCACTTGCCCTGTTTCACATAGCCCCTCTGAAACTCTCACTGCAAGCCTTGGATGGCCCTGTTTGTTTGGTCTAAATGGGGCTTTGGTAGTCATTTCTCAAGGCAATCCCAAATTACCATGCTTTCAAGGATTTGAGATGAGTTATTACACCCAGGAGAAGAGAAACATGATGGTGGTGGGTAGCAGAATGTCTGTCACAGCTTATATCTGTAGCTGGCCAGTTATGGGTGAGAGACATCTAAGCAGCTGCTAGTCTGAGGGTTTTTTTGCCAGGATTTGTTTTATGTCCTGCTATTTCAACCTTGATTAGGTATACTCAAAGTTGTTCTCTCTTATCTTGCTCCCTTCCCTGTCTGAAAATAATATTAGGTGGGGTTTTTTTTCCTGGAAAAGTAGGACTTGGCTCTCTGCTGTCCTAGAATTGCCCAGAAGAAAAAAATATAAAGACCAAAATTAACAATGAATGTAGCTATTTTCCCCAATTGTTCTGTATATGATTTATTGCATTGTTTTCAAGACATGAAGAATGCTGTTAATGTGAATGTATTGGATGGAACATTTTATTATTTTTATCATGGCGACTTTCTTATCATGTGGAAGAGCAGTGGATTTGCATCTATTTGACATTTGAAATGTTCTGCCTTTGGCTGATCCTCAACTTTGTGCAGCATGATCCAGACTAAGAAAAGCCCATTTCACTTCTTAGGACAGGTGCAAGATTAAGCATCAGGCATCTCCCTTCTAAAATTGCTTGTGATTGTTTTTTCTTCCACAAATATCTGCACAGCTAGCAATTAACTGCATCCAGAGATCAAAAGCTAAATTGTCTCAGACAGAAATTGCTGTATCAGAGCTTAGTGCTAACTTGTTCTGCACTTTAACAATCAGGCACTTCCACTGATCTTTCTTTGCTTGAAGGTGAAACAGGCAGGCTGGGCTTGCTCTGCAGCCAGGGAGAACAGAAAGGGAAAGAAAGGACTACATGATGAGTTGAGGAGAAGCATAGGTTTTATGGTCCTGAGATTGTAACACCACAGAAAACTGTTGCTGTTTCTTCTGTAGGGCTAGAGGAGTGGGAGAGGGCTCCTCGGTGGACTCACAGACCCAAGTGCCACAGACGCCTCCTGTGTGATGGCACAGGGGAAGCCCTGCACTGGTTCCCCTCTGGCATGGCACCGAGCAAGACAGGAGGTGACAGCTCCATGCACCCAGCTGGGGGAAGACAGGACCCAGCAGGGAGAGCAAGCCTGAGTGTGGCCCTCCTCACACTGCAGGCAACGTGGGCTTGGGGAAGGAGAGGGCTCAGTGCCTTGGTGACTTTTTTCCTGTGATTTGTAGAGAAGCTCCTGATGCCTTCACCCTTAATTGCCTTAATTACTCCATTATCCTCCTCTAGGGGAATTTTCCACAGAAAGAGAAGATGTCACTCTTGAAATGTTTGACTGGTAGACCAAAAACTCCACTGTCAGCTTTTTCCTTTTATTTTTACTATATTCTAAGTTGAGCTATCATATTGACAATTTAGCATCTAATCCTATTGCTCTAATTCAGTCATTTGCCTGTGCATTAGGATAAGAATCATTTGCATAACAGCCTTCAGTTTTCTGTTTAGCAACAAAATATTCTGATTTTTGCTTAAGTGGGATCAAGCTGCAAACAGGCTGGAGAGTGATCCCTGGGGACCTGCACTGATTCTGGCACTGCTGGGGAAGATGTGGCTGCTCCATTTTCCTGCAGGCTGCCTTGCAGGGAGCTGGGGCCTGCTGGCAAATGTCCCTTGTTGGGAAACTTGAAAAAAGTATAGGAAAATATCTTGCTTGCCCCAGTCATGAGTGGTTAGATTCCACTTGCCTGTACTTATCACTTTCTGCACCACTGATAAGGATTGTTTTAGCAAGTCGGCCTTTATGTGCTGTTTTCCTTCCTTAGAGCAGAAAAGGTTTGTAAATGACTTGTAAACCTTCCACTGGACTGGCAGGATGGACAGGTTTTTGCTTTCAAGGAGACAGTCCCCAAAGAGATATCTGCATCAGATTTTCCTGGTGACAACTGGAAGTGTTCATTCCCTGTTTGAAGACTAGAGGGTTTGATATGGGCAGAGTTGCTGCAGGTGTCCCCCACAGCTCATTACCAAGCTGTGGATGCCCCTGTCCCATTGGTCAAACAATCCTGCTCTCACACTCCAAAGCACAGCCCTCACCCCACATTCCCTGTGCAGCACCTTGTAATTCTGAGATGTCGTTCTTCCAATTCACCCAAATTTTCAGTTTCTTCTGCTAGGCATTTTTATTTTGTTTAGCAGCTAGGTTTTATACATGGACTGCTCTGTAGAAATTTTACATTCATTTTCTGTGACTGGCAGATAACATTTTCCCAACTGATTAAGTATCCAGACTCACAAAGGTAGAACTGCCGTATGTGACTGTATGCACCTGGAAGTTGTAACCCCCTGTGGCAGATCATTAATTTCAGATCAATAGGAAAATCACTTTTTTTCCTGCCTTTTTGTAATACTTTTTTTTTTTTTCCCAGTGTCCAGATGCTTCTCGGGGAGGTTTTCACAGAGAGCTGTCATTCCTCTAACACAAAATTGCATTATCAAAGATCTTCTGCTAGTATGACAAAAATGCTGAAATAAAATGCAAATCTAGACATTAAAGACAACTTCCTTAATGACTGAGGTAGACTTCTTCAAGCTTTCCTCTTTTGAATTATACTTCTTTTCCTAGGAAAGAATGTAGAGATAAAGGAATGTTTCTATGAAGAGCCTGTTTTTACAACCCTCCCTCAACTTTGGTGCATATCCTCCTGAGGGGGCTTGTGGGATCATACCATTTGTAGATGTCCATGTCATGTGATATCCTCCATTGTATTTTAATATATATATATTTATTAGGATGTGATCTATCTAATTAAAATTACTACTTTGTGAGGGGAAAAAACCGTGGACGTTTTAATTTTCCAGAGGCTGTTGATAGCCTGGGGTTTGCTGGATGGAAGAATGTATTTCAATGTTTTCTCCTCTTTTCTGATAAATTATATGCAAACACTCCTTCTGAAGCTAAGCAAAGTCCATTTTCCATTTTGGAGGTAATGCAGAGGTGTCCCTGTCTGCATGTCATCTCTTCCACGAATTCCCCATGGTCCTATTTTAGCATCTCCCTGTGCTGTGAGGTGGAGGTAGGAGCAGCCACCAGGTGGGCTGGGCACCCTGGAGAAGGCAGGCTGGCTCAGGGGCTTAGGATTACCCAATGCTGGCGTGGTGTAAGGGGTTCAGAGCTTCACCCCACTGCTGGCTCCCTCTGTGCTCCTGAGTGAGGGGGCAACAGAGAAAGTGGTATGTCTCTTATGAACTACAGGGTCTTTAGGATGAGTTTTGTAGCATTTAATGCCTCTGTCTCTCATTTTATCAACTCTGGCACTTTCAGACTAAGGAACTGACATGCTTGGACAATGGGGAAATCACATCTGCAGCAGGTTTGGGTCACTATGGTACTGGTCCCATTCTTTGTACAGCCACCACAATGTGATAACACATCTCACCATCCTGGCTGGGAAGCAGTCAGGTCCCAACTGTGTCCCAAGCTCAGGCCTTTTGGCTGCATTACGTAAATTAATTCCTCTTAATGGATCATGTTGTTTTTCTTCTGCACTAGAACCTACACAGGAAGACAAAGTGGTCCCCCTGGTTCATAAAGGGTTAATATTTTCAGTCTCAGCCCTCTATTTTTATTTTATTTTCATGGCCTTAGTCAATACCATAAAGCCCCCAAATCCCTGGCAGTCTTTACCACAGAGATAACCACACAATGAACCTATCTGCACATCACAAAAAGCCGACAGTAAATTTACAAGTACTCCGTGGGATATGGGGCCTCGTTGCTGATAACCAGCTTTGGCATTGAATAGGAGCTGTACACTTATGCCTGTTTTATTGTGTTATGCTTTTCCCTGCAGATAGCAGCTCATTGTGGGAAAAGGCAAGGACTGCTGCTGGAGCACACTCAGCGCCCTTGAAAACACATCTGTGCTCTGCTTCAGCTCTCCTGCCCAGTTTAGTCAGCACTGGTGTTTATTCCTCTTTCTCTTTTTGTGCCTCCTCTCCCTTGTCTCTGCTAATAATTTTACAAATTCTCTCTATCTTATGGGCCAGAGATAATTTCTATTGAAACTGAGTTGCACAATTTGTGAGATATTTTTCCAAGGTACTCTGGTTTTAATCTGTGTTGATCTTAAGATCCTCTTCTCTGCTGAATGCTTGCTGGGGTGTGAAGCATCTGCTTAGCTGTTATGTAAAGAAGTATGTTTATTAGGTAGTTAGTCTAATCACATAATCTTGTCAGACACCAGTGGTTGCAGTCACAGTTCCATATTTTATGAAGTGGGAGGATACACAAGCAGGCAGCCAGCAAAGCAAAAGTAGGCACATTTCTGCTGCTGAGGGACACCTTCACAGGAGTATGTTTCCAAAGCTGGCTTTCTGGAAAAAACCATAGGGTTGTTAGCCCTCTGTGAGTGCAACGACTCAGGGGCAGGGGTGGAGTGACCACTCTGTTTCCCAGCTGGAGGGGCACGGGGCAGTGTTGCAGGTGACACAGTGCGCAGGACAGGGGCAGGGACAGGGCTGGTCAGCTGGAGGAAGGTTACAACCCTCAACCATCTTAGCTGGTGGGAAGTGGTGGTGATATCCACGTAGGAGGTGGGAATGGAGCAGGGCCAGGAATCATTCCACAGCATGGCCAAGCCTGGATGGAGGGGTGTGGGTGGTAGGAGGAGTTTTGGAACATCCTTATTGAGGTGTTCAGCAGTGAGTGGATCTGGATCCTTCAGGCACTGTTGGTGACAAACAGGCCGTATCAATTTGTTACTGCCCTTGAATGGAAAGGAAATATTTCAATCTCTTGTGCTGCTCAATCTGCAGCACTGTTGATTTCAAACGTTCACAATTCTTAGCAAGGTGCGTGCAGGAATGGGCAGGGACGGGGATGGATGTGTATGGAGAGATCCCTGTACGTGCACTATTGGCAGGACTCCACCTACCTGCACTGCCCAGCACTGATGAGCGGTGGGGCCTATTGGGAATCAATCCCACTGGAACAAATCCAAGAGATTATGAGCTAATTGTGCACAATTTCCCCCAGGGGAGGAATTTCCTCGAGTCCTTGTGGTGTAGAGAGCTAATGGAGGCCTCAGGCTTGCTTTGTCTCCCTCATTCAGGCAAGAGCCAGAGGCTGTCACCCACAGATCTCTGGGTTCACTTTGCCCACAAGACTCCAGTCCAGCAATAGGAATAGTCTGCATTTGTGGGAGAGGTGCAGGCTGTAAATCTCACTAAGCATTTTAGTCATGCAAAACTGTCACCTTTGATTTTCAGAAAACTGCTACCCCCTTACCATCTGCTCCTGGTGCCACTTCCCTCCCTGGAGACACCCAACAAAATAATAATATGGATTTTTGGATGTGAGCTGGAGATGATCAATAACAATCCTTCTCACAGCAGCAGCACAGTAGTTGAAGCACAGTCTGTAACATTAGAATATAGGAAGTTCAAGTGAGACAGAAGCAATGCCCTGCACTTCCTTGTTGCCCAGCTTGTCCTCCCAGTTCTCCAGCGACCAGAAATTCTCACTACTGTGTTTGTGGTCTGTTTCCCAAATGTAAAATGAAAGCAGGAAAGGCTGAACTACTTGCATCCTCTGAGGAAAGTGGTTGCTTATTGTGGACAGGCTGGAAAATAGTTTTCTTTCTGTTTCTTCTTAATGACCTTTGTTATACTGTCAAGACCTGCAGTGATTTGCCATCTCAGTGCCAGTCAGGCCAACTAAATCTGTTGACTGCTTTGTTATACATATCCAATGTGTTGACCACCCACAAAGAATGCAGGCAATTTATATGAAGTATGCATGACTTCTTTGGGCCAATTCCCATACTGAAATATTTCTGCATCACCTGAATTCCCAATATGCATTGCAAACATTTCAGAGATCTCTGGAAGGGATAACATCAGTACAGAGCAAATCAAGTGTCTGTGCATTTTTTAAAATTATTCAAGGATGTAAGAGTGTTTCATGCAGCACGAGTGAGGTCTGAAACTGTGCATATGTGAGCCTGCCAATGCGATGGAGTAATGGTGTAGAGAGCTTTTGGAGGAGTTCTTCCTCTTTTCCTTAAGCTGTCACTGTTGAGAAGCAAAAACATTTCTAATTTCTTTTTCACTTTGCTGGTGGTATAAAACAAGACAACCCATCACCCCATGGTACTTTTTCTGTGCTCCCTTGTCACAACAGAGGAATGAAAGTAGAATACCTCAAATGGAAGTATGAAATAGTCTCTCTCATATCACATGGTAGTCAAACTCTTCTGGCATCCAGCTCTTTCCTCACACACCATATTAATCTCTTTCTGAATTTGGAATTAATTGTAATAAGATGACAGAGCTCTAGAGATTTCTGAAAAATAAATCAAACATGTTGTCAGTTTGCTCTGAATTTTCCATGTCTCAAGTGCATGTTGAAGCAAAAACCCTTTAAGTACGTTGTAATCTGGTATCAGACATTTTTCAAATTAGCATTTTCTGTAGCATCATGTATGAATTAGAATTCTGTTGATACTTACTTTTATACTAAGCTGGTTATGTGATACATTAGGTGTATGCCATTTTGTCTATTAGCATGGATTTATTTTCAGCAAATAAAATGTATGCAGTTTAAAGGATTGTGCTAACTGGTGATGTTCACTTTTGTATGCATGGACGGATGCACCTTCTTCAGTGAGGAATGTGTCTTTCCATTTAAATGTATTACCCTTTGGATAAATCTTAATTTGCTTCACTCTGTTTACAGGGTTTAAATACATCTCTAAGTGATTCATTTGCCAATCAAATTCTCTTTGCAGCATAAAACCACATAATGTAATAATTGCAGTTTCAGTAAATTTATATTAAAATTAGTACCATAATTTGTAACATATCTTATTTTTTTTGTGATTTTTAGGTGTCACACTTCATGCTATTTTCTTTCCACACTCCCACTTCTACCCTCCCGAGAACATGCTATTGTTCTAGAGAATGTTACAAACACATCACAGGAGGATCTGTACTCTCAGTTCACCTGCCACATGCTGAGTAATAACATCAAAACAGACTAATCTTGTGGAAGTAAACTGACTTTCTGTTTAGAGCAATATTTACAGAGATGTGAGAACTGCAGCCAGCGCTCTCACCATGTGTGTGAAGGATATCTTACTGCTGCCTCTAGTTCCTCCCCTGCAGCAATTTCGGCTCTGTCCTCCAAGTTTTACTCAGTGAAGCTGCAAGAAAGGGGCTATCAGCTCTTTGAGTCTCCTGCATGTTTGTGCTGTGTTGCAGAGAAAGCTGCTGTGGGAAGGTAAGCTCACACTGTCAAGGGCTGACAGCCACTGTGGCTGGCTACAAGCCAACACGGCCTTTATGCGTCTATCCCACATGGAAGTTTGAGTGCATCAGTGGTTATATGGACTGGTTTCAAATTTTAGTTGCAAATGGGGAGGGGCATTTGGAGAGATGAATCCTTTGGGGTTAAGGATGTGCCCTCTTTAACTGAATGAGTAGCTGATTAATTGACCAAGTCCACAAGACAATGCTTGGCCTTGCAAAACCTTGTTTATTCCTCTGAGGAGCTGAAAAATATTTGTTTTGTTTAGAGGGTGGCAGGACTACCTCAGGAACACATCACAGGGAGGAGGAAAAGAGGCACAGTTTTATCAAAGGAAAGGTTAGACTCCCTTGGAAGAGATTGACTGTAGGGGTTGCTGTGTTTTACCAAGCTTGGGTGCTCTCCAGCCAGCTCTGGAGAAAGGCCAGAAGCGAGGGAGAAACAGAGACCTTACAGATTTTTACTAGCTGAATCTTAAGCATGGTTTTCCTTTGTGTCTTTACCTATGTCTTCAAAAGAATAAATTATCCCATCTTTTCTGAAGCTTAAATGTTTCTCTATTCATGCAGCTTGATTTAAGGATGGTGTGAAAGTAATTGGACAGTGAGCACTCTTCCAGCAAAGTGCTGCCAAATCTATACAGTGATGGAGCAGCAAGTGTCCATCTCCCCTCTCTGTGGCTTTTGCTTGCTCCCCTTCACATTATCAGCTTTCAGGAGGGAGGAATGTCTCTCACTGAGTGTGGTACTTACGAAGGCTTTGGCAGGTCTCTGTGTGTGTGTGAGCACCCATACCCTGTCATGGCATTGCTTGACCACAGGAGTTCTCCCCAAGGAAGAAACAGTGAATTTCCTGGGTTGACAACCTCAGACAAACCAAGCCTGATAGGAATCTCTGCTTGTGTCTGGATGTTATGCCTGTACCTTGCACCAGCTCCTGCACAGGAGACCCTTGCTGTAGGAACGTCTGCCCTCCTATTTGGCCGTCCCTGCGGATGTGTGTGGGCCAGCATGAGGCTCTAGTCACAATATAAGCTGATGAGTAGATTTTGTTCATCATGAGGTAAAGGTCAAAACCTCACTGGCTTCGGGAGGGCAGTGCTCATGGTTTGATCTGAGGAATGTATCTGCATTGTTTTCCTTTCGGAAGAATCTCTCAGGGCATATGTTATCTGCTAGTGCACCTAGCAGTTGTCTTTGGCAATCTAACATTGTAGTCTGCTGTGGAGTGTATGAAGTGATAGTCAAAAAAATAAGCGATGGAACTAGGGTATGAAGTGAGAACTTGTGGAGTGGGTGGGAGAGGATCCCTGCAGCCCTCCACAGTCTTTAGGAGTCACTGCCCAGAGTTGATGGAATACAGGAAACTGGCACCTAGAGCCTGTACAACACCTACTCTGGGATGTCCATAGGGTGGCTATGAGGATGGACAGGCTGTAGGACAGGGGAAGGATCAGAGACAGAGGAAGAGGGATCAAGGATGATTGAGAAGCAGCAAGTCTGGGAAAATAAGGGATAAGGGATGAAAGGGGACACTTGTGGACAGGAATGTCAAATATACTTTTCACAGTTGATTAACTCTTCTGCATGCATGTGCACGTGTGTGCTTTCAGTGCCAGCTGTGGGAGTCAGCCCCTGGTCAAGAGGTCACCTGCCCAACTAGGATCCTGGTACCTGGGAAGGACACACCCTGTGCAGTTTTCCCTTGCAGTGCAAGTGGGGACTTGTGTGTGTATTGTCTGTGTGTGTTTGTGCTCAAGAAGCTCTGAATAGGAGCTGGAGTAAGGCTGGGGCTTGTAAGGCAGGTGGGGAAGCTGGGGATCCAGGACCAGCTACAACAGAGACTATGTAAGGCCACTTATAGGAGGGAGAGGAGAACCACAACCAGGCTATATGCATGCTTCCCATTTGGATGGGCACTCTCTGTGTGTTGGGAAGAGATGCTCAGCCTTGCTGCTGGATGGAGCTGGGGACACAGAGCAGCAGTAGCAGCCTCACATCCATCAAACCATCTCTTCAGCAACTCTGAGCACCGGGATTATCCAGTAATTCACTGATTACCTGAATATTGGAGTAGGGATCATGCTTACCAGTGCTGCTGCAAGGAGGTTGAAAGTCTGGATTAACATTCCACATAATCTTGACAGTAGAGATATGGACTGAAAAAAATTAGGATATAACTCATTCGGGGTGAATCTAAGGTGGGTGAAAATACAGATTTAAATGAAAATAGACAGCTGCACACAGACAAGTATTAAGTGACAGTCCACCTGCCTAGATCACATGAATGGGACTGTGAGATTGCAAGGAGACATGATACACATTTTCTGCTTCATGCAGAAAAAAATTCCTGAAACTACCGCATGCAGTTTTGGACACTGCATTTCAAAAAGAGGGTATCTTCCTTGATTAAAGCCAAGAGGACAGTGGGAGTAGTACAGAAGACTAGAAAACATGAAAAAAATTTGGACAAACTGCTTTTTTAGCCACAGAAGAAAATCCCAGCTTGAGATAGGATGACCTTGAATCAAAACCAAGTTGTAGCAAAGGGGCTGTTTGCACTTGATGTTCTTGGACAGGCAAGAAATGCTTAATTGGCATTGAGAGATGTAGAGATCCTGGAGCAGATCCAGCAGAGAGCTGCTCTCTTGGTCAAAGCTCCAGAGTATATCTCTCACCAGAAAAGGCTGAGAGAGTTGAGCCTGTTCAGCCTCAAGGTGTGAAAACTGAGAGGAGACATCATCAGTGTCTCTAAGTATCTGCAGGCAGGGTGCCATGAGAATGGACCAAATTCTGCTTGATGGTGCCCAGCAGCAGGACAAGAGGCAAGGGGCAGAAACTGGTGCAGAGGAAGTTCCACCTGAATCTGAATAAGAATTTACTGTGCAAGTGACCACATACTGGAACATATTGCCCAGAGAGACTGTGGAATTTCCCACACTGGATATACTCAAGAACTGTCCAGACACAATCCTGTGCTCCATGATAATCCTTGCTGGGCAGGGTGGTTGGACCAGATGAGTCTCAGTGGCCCTTCCAACCTTACCTGTTCTGTGATTCTGTAAACCATGCAAGCATGGAGAAACCACATTCCGTTCCATTCCATTCCATTCCATTCCATTCCATTCCATTCCATTCCATTCCATTCCATTCCATTCCATTCCATTCCATTCCATTCCATTCCATTCCATTCCATTCCATTCCTGTTCACAGGGCTGGTTGGGTCTCCAGTGCCCTAGCATTGATGTTATCAGGCAGGCATCTATCAGAGGTGGCCCTGGCACACAGTACCCCTCACAGCCTATTGTCCTCTGTGAATACCTTGAGGAGGTCACATTCCCCAGTCTGTGCATGCCGTCGCTGGGAATACAGGCCAGGGTTTCCTTTCTTCACCGGCAGAAATGTACAGGCCACGGCAAGATCAGTTAGGAAAGCACCAGGCCTCCCAGACTCTGGGCTTGCTGTCAGCTGAAAGTCATGCTTTCCTCTAAAACTCCACCGACTTGATGCTTTGTGGAAAACAAAAGGCTATTGAAAGCTGCTTCAAGCAAGAGATGAATGCAGAAAAGTGTTTGTTGCCTCCAGGCTTAGTATATAGGTCAGGTAAAAAGTACAGTGTTACTAACCCTTTGTAAATAAGTAATTAGGGCACTCAATGTAATTGAGCAGCATAATGAATAGTAGTAATAGAAATGAATTGCAAAACGTTTCTGTCCTTCAGAGAAATGCATAGGTATGCGAAAAGCATTTGCTGGTATGTTACTGTGTTTGTGAGTGAGAGTAGTTATCAGAGAGACAGAGAGAAATCTTAGGTTTTTCCACTCCAGTGTCCTGCTGGGGCAGATTTGGTTCCAGCAATGCACTTTACAGTATTTTGTAACCAGAACTATCAAAGGTGGGTGAAATATATGCTTTTTAGACTCAGGTCCAAGAGGCTGAGTGGGTGTAGGCTGACGGAGCGCTGCTGAAGGCAGCAGAAGTGTGCCAAATTACACTGCCTGAATTAGCTAACGCACACTCGGGGCAGCATGTCCTGCTGAGCCCTGCCAGCCTCTACGAGCTCAGCAGATTTTGTTGTCACTTGGAAAAGATGGTGGCAGGTTTTTGCTGTGTCCTGTCTCCAGCTCCCCCTCCACCACCACTCTGCCTTCTAGTTTCTTACTGATGCTGTCCCCTGGCCCTATAATGGGGTAGCATCTCCCTGACTCAAAAGCTGTTGTTATGAGTCAGTCCATTAAAAGGATCTTGAAGTGACTGGGTATAAAAGGAGAGAAATCCTTCATTATCTAATGTCAGGCTATTGGCAGCTGTTGCTGTGTATCAGAGGGTTAGATATATCTGAACTTCTGTAGGCTGAATTGTGAAAATATGTTTTCTGGCATATAATAAATATTTATAGAAGTTTCATAGACATAACTCCTGAATTACTATGAGACTGGAATATTCATGAAGTATAACCCAAAGGGAAGCAGAGTATCTGGACATTTAGCCACTCCACCTTTTTCTTTCATTAAACCCCCCCTTTTTCCTATTAGTGTTTCACCTCCTGTGCTTGGTGAAGGTCTAATTCAGCTGCTCTTCAACTGTATAGTACACTGTTCATGCTTAGCTGTGGTCAGTCCTGCATAGGAAAGAATGGGGAGCATGGTCCCAACAGCATCCTTCTGGTGGAAAACCAGAAGATGGTCCTCCTACCTGCAGAGGGGTCATAGATGGTGTTACCTCTCGAGCCTGGCCCCAGAGTTTTGCCCCCCTGTGACATGCTCACCAACACCACATATTCTGCAGAGCCCAAGATGTTACTCCTGACAAGGATCAAGGATACCCCAGGAGATGTAGTACATTTGGGACTGTATTTTATGTGCTCATCTTTAATATAGTCCTCTAGGGTGACGTATATTTCTAATTTATTTTATGTATAATCTTCTGTGCAAACTACAATTAGAGATTTCTGTACTGTCCAATAATGCAGTTGTAAATCATGACAATAAATAATATCTGAGAGAGTGAGAATACGTGTTTTCAGTTCAGATTTGAAAAGAAATGGGGAGTCAATCAGGCATGTAAATGTATTTAATCTTCATAAAGGAACTTGTGCTCCAGAAGGATTTTACCAGTTACTAGGGTTTCTCCTTTAGGCTACAGAGGCTGCTGCCTGGAGTTCTGGGCTGCAGCCAGGTTGCGAGCAGTCCAACCCACAACACCATCCATCCAGGGGAAGGAGCAGAGGAGACTTCAGTGCAGAAGAGGATGTCAAAGAGGTGCAATGCAGGGCAGAAAACCTTCCCCTGCTGAGTATCTCCTTCCTCCAAGGTGCAGTCTCACTGCTGGGAGTGGTCTGCAGAAAAACATTGCTCACCCTGGTCTCTTTGCTCTGGTTTCTAACAGCTTATCAAGTGACTGCAGCAGCTCAAGTTGCAAAGATGGGAACACTCGAGTCAGTGTTAGGAGTAGCTATGCATGCACATAAATCATGCACGTGAGTCCTGAACCATGTGTGGAACTGCAAAATACCAAAGAAAGTAATTTCTGCAGTTCAAATAATGACTATTCTATTTTGAAAAATATCTAGGTTACCTAAGGCTTATTTGAACCAGTCTTAAAAGGCAAATAAAATCATATGATGAAATAAAATTAAGCCTGCTAAATGGAACTGCATTTGGCAAATATCCTGTTTTATAAAACAAAAGGGTGGATAATTCCTCTCTGATACATAATATTGGTCTAACAGGAAAGACTCTCAATTTAACAAAGAGCTAATTCAAGATATTTGTGAATACAAGTAGGGTTGTTTCATGGAAATTTTCAAAGGAATTAGTACTTTTTTTTTTCCTTGAACTTTTAGCTGAATGTAGGCTTAAGTATTTCAGGACTAGGCTAAACATTGTTTAAAATGTGCCTTTTTAAAGCTGTCCATTCCCTAGGTTTTTGCTGTCATGTCTTTCTGGTTCTAAGTAAATGCGAAATCTTTGAACTGCTCTGGTTGCGTGGTTTGTTTATGTGCTTTTATAGGTTAAAACCTTCTGCATTCACATTTAACTGTGTAGGAAATGTATCATTTTCCCTGAAATAAGCTTAGACAAATGCTTTCTGTTCTCCCAAGCCTGGAGTCCCTCAGGTATTTTACTCTTTAAATAATCGCTCTGAATGGATGAAAAATGCTTTGTAACTTCCCAGCCAGCAGGGAGGGTGAGACAGTCTGGTTTAGACATAGCAGTATTCTCTTGGCGAGTGCCCTGTTCCTGGGTTCCCAAAGACAGGAGAGGATGGTATCCTAGCACTTTGTAGGAGCCACTGCTGATGCCACGGGACTTTGAGCACTGCCACCATTGTGTGTTTAGACATCCTCTTCCTGGCCGTCTCCTGCTTTGTTTTTCCTCCATACACTCAGAGTTTTTTCTCCTTGCACTAATCACCCCAAAAGACAGAGGACGAGCCTTCTCATGAGCCCAGCTGCTTTGCAGCCCCCGGACTCCTGCAGAGCCCTCTGTGAGCAGCCACACCAAGTGTTTCCCTCCTGCGAGGAGAGCACGGGCTCCAGGCCTGTCGGGGCAGGTGTACGGGCACAGAGAAATGCATTCAGACCCTTTGGGAATGAGAGGTCTGGTTACAAGGACTACGTAAATCCCCCGATTTTCCTATCCGTCTGCCCACAGCTGTCTGTGCCTGCTCTCTCCCTCTCCCCCGGCCTGTGGGATGGAGATGGGGGGGGGGGAGGGCAGCGCAGGGATGCACCCATTAACAACAGGGCTGCTGTGAGCAGGGCTTTGCTTTCCCAGCGGTTTAGCCCACGCAGAGTGATTTGATGCAGAGAGCTGCACCTCACCTCCCTCATGCATTACTGGGCTCTTTCCCAGCTGGGCTGTGCATGGTTAAACAGACTTTGAACCCCATTAAGTGACCTTTAGGGTCCCTGCCTGTCAATTGAATTGCTTCCCACATGCTGCTCTCCCCATTTGCAGCTAGCACCAGACCTTGCCCTCTCTGTAAAGTTATCATGTGAGTGTGACCTGCTGCCACTGTCAGTGGAGCTTAGTTGTTACCAGCTATCCCTACCCATATTCCTCTTTTACTGAGAGAGCAGGCAAAACCAGATCTGTTCACAATTTGTTTTTTGTGTTCCTTTCCCAAAGTAGCCTAAACCCCAAACTTTGGGTTTTCCTCCTGAACTATAGACATACTGATAAAGAGAGACTATTGTTTGCAAATTGGTTCTACTGTGCTTAATTTGCCTTGCATCTGTGCATGGCACTCTGTCTAAATTCAAGGCCATCTCTGCGGGGTGGCTGGGGGCAAAAAGCCATAGTGCTGTATGTCTCTATATCTGTCCCTGGAATAATCAGGTTATAGGTATTTCCTCCCAATGTGCAAAGACAGGGAAAGGAAAAGAGGGGCCAGCTGGGAGACTGCTAGGGCCCAATCATCCTCTGCCTGCGTAGCCTCCACTTCACTATGTTTTTCCCTAGAGTTCATGTGCTAGGAATCATCCTTGGTTTGTACGCTTTGCATTTCTTAAGGGCTGAGGTTTGTGTTATTAGGTCCTTCATGCCCTACGGCAATTTACATGTTAAGTAATAACAGAATAATTTTTTTGTGTTGATTATTCTTCCTATTGCATGTGTTGAGGTTTAACCCCAGCCAGCAGCCAAGCCCCACACAGCTGCTCATTCACTCCTCCACCAGCAGCATCAGGAAGAGAATCAGAAGGTAAAAGCTTAGAAAACTCATGGGTTGAGATAAAAACAGTTTTATAGTGAAAGCGAAAGCTGTGCACAAAAACAAAGCGAAACAAGGAATTAATTGACTGCTTCCCAAAGGACAGGGAAGTGTTCAGCCATCTCCAGGAGAGCAGAGCTCCATCAGAGTAACAGTGACATGGGAAGACAAACACCATCACTTCAAATATTCTCCCCCTTCCTCCTTCTTCCCCCACTTCACATACTGAGCATGCTGTCACAGGGTCTGGAACATCCCTTTGGTCAGGTGGGGTCACCTGTCCCAGCTGTGTCTCCTCCCAGCCTCTCATGCACTCCCAGCTTCCTCACCAGTGTGGAAGTACAAACAGCAGAAAAGGCCTTGGCTCTGTGTAAGCCCAGCTCAGCAATAACAAAAACATCTCTGTGTTATCAACCCTGTGCTCAGCACAAATCCAAAACACAGCCCCACAATAGCCACTTGTGAAGAAAACTAACTCTACCCCAGCCACAACCAACACACCATGAACACAACCATTCAAAAAGACCTAAGAAAACAAAGCCTTTAATGTGAGAAAATTATATCAGAATTGACATTAATTGTATTGTTTTCAGTGAGTCTGGAAAAGAAATGAAAGTATATTTTAGATATTTATGGGTTTTACCTCTGAAAAGTAAAAGGAACGAGGCCCACAGTCAAGTTTATAGCTTTTTATTTTTTTTGCACACCTACAAGATGTTAATGGTAAGTGAAAAGAATGTTGATTTGAGAACAAGCAGGAATGTTTTTTCTGTTCTGATAACTGGTTTATTTGAGATGCAAAACAAATGCCAAAAGAAAGCAATTTTTCACAAGGAAAATTCTTGTCAAGAGATTTGCAGTATTTATTCTTTTGACCATGATCACATTTTGTACTCATACAAGATAAAGTCAAGAGCACTTTTGCCTACTCTTCTGATGTAGATTGTTGCTTGTCCACCCCACAGAATGTTTGGTGTGTCAGAAGGGCACATCTGTCCCACTCTGGGATCCACTTGGCAGAGTTTACTGTGAAGAAAATTTTTCTGTGTGGTGAAAGCAGAGCAAACTGGTGTTTGCATTAGTGCCATTAATGTCTTGTTTTCTTGTGACAAAACAAGTCCAAGGTTGACCTGTTAATCAGTGCTGTCAAAAATGACTTTTAAAGAATGATATTTTTCCTTTTACTTTTTTCAGCTGCATGTTTTGGGAAGGGGGAATGTGAATAAGACGATTCCTTTGGGTCTGAAATGACCTGATACACTCCCAGCCCTTTTGGCTGCTGCTGCAGCTGAGGACTGGAGCTGCAGCTTTCTGGTTTTTGAGGAGCTCTCCTGTCCAAAGAAGAAGGCTGAATTTCTGCCTTGTTTTACATGAGCTGGCACAATTAGCCTGTGTGGTTGAAAAAGCCTCAAATGTAAAGTTTTCCATAAATAAATCATAATTAAAAAAAATATATCAACAACAACCCTTTTAATGACAAAGATAATTGTGACTTGCAAATGAAGAATTGCTTTACAAGTTGCTGAAAACTACCACTATATTTAAAAAAACAACTTGATTTCATAAACTCCATTAAAAGTTGGTTTTCTCTTCAGTGCCACGGTTGCAAAGAACCAACTTGGGGGCAAGGCTGGTTGAAGGGGAAGCAGGTGCTGCTCTTGACTTTTCTGCCAAGAAACTTACTAACAGAATAGCACTAAACTAAATCACTAACAGCATTGAATTAAATCACTTATCTCTGTTTTGCCTTCCACCTCCTTGGATTTCTGGCCTTGCCTGGTGCAGCTTTGATACAAGCTGCAGAATCACAGCAGCTGCACATCTTAATTCTTGATCATTAGATAATCTCAGCCTGCCCCCCTGGTAAATTACAGACTATTAAGTTGTCTGGTGGCCTCCCTGGTCATCCTTCAGATGAAGGAAGGTGCTAGGGAGGCTGAGCCACCTCACACCCCTAAGGCCACATCCCAGCAGCCAAACAGAATGCAGCCCAGGCTTTGCTGGATGCAGAGGTGTTGGGACACTGCTATGACATCCTTGGTAGCCAGATTGCATCCTTCAACAAGGTGAAAAACCACACCACTTCCTCTTTTGCATGCATGGACCATGACTTCTGTGTTTTCTCCACAGAGACACAGCTCTCACTACCTCCCTTCAAGGTGACATGCAGACTGAGCCCGTGTGGCATGTGGGAGCCAACATTTCCCTGCATTCCACCTGAACTACCCAGTTGGGGTGGCAGGTTCCTGCAAACCCAAAAAATCACTGGGCTGTGACATTCAGCTCACTTCATTTGGCAGCCACAATCTTGTCCTGCTCACTGTTCAGTGCTGGATGACCATCGTCAGGCATCTTGTTGAAAATTTTATATCATCTTTTGGAATATTGATTGAGAACATATTAAATGAGATTGGCCCAAGACTCAGTCCTGTGAGAACCCTGCTGGATCTAGCCTCATTATTAAGCATGCTTTAGGATCTACCAGAGGTCTGTTTTGTAATTTGCCTTCATGCACAATTAATGTAACATTGTTTTGGAACCAGAACATCCGTATCTAGAATTTACTGCTGTTCGAAAATCATTGAATGGTAGAATGGTCTGGGTTAGAAGAAACTTAAAGGTGGGAACCTTAGCATAACTCACAACTTAGTTTCAAGGCAAGACTTCTTTCCATGTTCTTAAGACTCTCAGAAAGACATGTGAATAGGAATATGGCAAGTGGTTGTATCAGGTCTGCTAAAAGTCACAAAGGTTTGCACTGGAAGCCTGCAGAGGGTGTGAGAGCAGTGCAGGAAGAGCAGTGTGAGCCCTCCTTGTCTGTCTTATACTTACAGCATAATTAGGATCACATAAATGCCACTGCTGTTAACAACCATGGTGATGACTGTTGTATCAGAAAAATCCCCCTGCCGTCTGCCTCCCAGGTGTTTGCACTTACATATCACTTCCCATTAAAATGGTCTGCAGCAAGTGCCAGGGGTGTCAGAGCTGGGTGATGAAATTGAATTAGTTTGAATAACTGAATAAGTTTTAGATCTTGGACTGACAGCTTGTTCATACAGATCTTAAATGCCCAGCAGCAGCAGCATAATTTGAATTACCCAGGCACAGCCGTTCAGAGCGGCAGGGCAGGGCTGCACACGGCTGGTGCTTGCTCTTAACCTTGCTGCCTTCAGGAACCCTGCCTTGCAGGGAGAGACAGAGACTCAAACTGAGTGATTGCAAATAATAATATTTTTCTTTTTTCTTTTTCTTTTTCTTTTTCTTTTTCTTTTTCTTTTTCTTTTTCTTTTTCTTTTTCTTTTTCTTTTTCTTTTTCTTTTTCTTTTTCTTTTTCTTTTTCTTTTTCTTTTTCTTTTTCTTTTTCTTTTTCTTTTTCTTTTTCTTTTTCTTTTTCTTTTTCTTTTTCTTTCCCTTTTTCTTTCCCTTTTTCTTTTTCTTTCCCCTTTCCCTTTTTCTTTCCTCTTTTTTCCTTTCTCTTTTCTCTTTCTCTTTTCTCTTTCTCTTTTCTCTTTCCCAGAAAGTGTGCAATTCCTTGCAGAAAACAGGATATATTCTAATTCATTCTGATTCTGCCTGATCCTGCATAACACAGGCAGGATGCTGGGGAGGGCAAGGTTTCATAAAGGTCTTTTGTATAGCTCATTCTGAAATCTGTCATCAGCAGATGAAATTCAGACTGAGCAAGCAAATTTTGAAGAAATATTTAATAATTTATGATGTACTTGGTACTTGCATAGCACCTTTCATCCATGGTTCTTAAAAGACTTCAGAGGTGTCAATAGATGATAAAACCAGAATAATGTCTTGTTATAATAAAGCCATTTTGCATGTTCATAAAGAGGTAGAAACTGCATTCCTAAAAGAATGAATTGATTTATCTATAACCAAAAAAAGAGAGTCTGTAAAAAAGTGGAACACAAAAGTAGGAATCTTAGTTTTCATCTCTTCCTTGTAAACTTCTTGAGGAAATAGAAAGCTTTATAAAATAATAATTTTATACTTTAAAAAAAGTAGCTGCTTGACTGCCATTTATTATCCATGGTGCTTTTAAGGCCTTCCACACATGGTGCATATTTGCTTTCCTGCTCAGTACCCTACCAGTTGAAGAGGTTTTACCTCTGTATAAAGCAGCAACCCAAAGTGTCTGTGATTACGCTCACCTACAAATATTTTTCTTTTATATGTTACCAGTAAATAAAAAATTGTCTGTAAAGCCTTTTTCCCCCAAATGCAAAACAAGTAATGGGTGACCACAAAAATCAGAGCCATCACCTCAGTCTCCTCTGGAGTTTCATTTTGTTTTATAGATTATATTATTTCTCTCCATCATCCGAAGTATACTCAGACAGATTATATGAGTTAGACTAGATTAGACTAGACTAGACTAGACTAGACTAGATTAGATTAGATTAGATTAGATTAGATTAGATTAGATTAGATTAGATTAGATTAGATTAGATTAGATTAGATTAGATTAGAAAATATATGAGGTCTTGGAGCTAAAATTTCCAAACCCCCTTTCAATTTATGACTGTTTAGGCTATAAAAAGGTGTAAAGAAACACTGAGAGGAGAAATTTGAGACTCAGAGCATGGTACTGTCCAGCAGTGTCCACTACCTAGAAGGGCTGATCACACTTGATGTTGCTATATCCTACAGAAGTGTCCTTTAGCTGATGGTAAATACACCAGAAGTTCATCAAGTGTAACGTGGTAGATGTAGCTATAAAGGCGTGTTCAAAAAAAGTAAAAAAATTCCAAACAGCATTCACTGAGGTTTTGTGATTATTTTACTGTAATCCTTTACCCAGAGGATAATAAAAGCACCTGATTCTGGTTTGTACATACCACTACTTCATATTGAATTAATTGAAAACTAAGAAATTAAATGCAGCTATTCAGAAGGAAAATTTTTTAATGTGCAAAGCCCTTCAAAATAGAATAGAATGTTACATGAAGTACTCACCATTAAAAACATTGTTATTCACCAGTACTTACCACATGGATTTTATTCTGGTACACTATTCTAAACAGCTGGGCTGACTGTGGTTTCTTGGAAAATGCATGGGTTTTAATTGCAGTAACATTACCTGCATTAATGGCTTGGTAGGATGTGGGTAAATATGCACTTGTGCTTAGGGCTGTCCAATACTTTCCACTGCAAGAGGCTGTTTTTTGGCTGCTATTTATGTATCATCAGACTCTGTCCAGCAGGAACACAGTGGACCCAGCCAGGAGGGTGTTTTGAACTGATGCTGCTGTGGAAGTGCCATGAGCAGGGGGCTATGCAGCCACTTGAGGCAGCTCCTCTCTGCCCCATCTGAGAGCCTCACACACCTCCTCGTTTTGAAGTTTCAGATGTGCTTTGCAGCAGTGCAAGATTTTGGAATGTGGTGGGGAAATAAAGTGGTGTTAGACCAGTGAAAGTCCTTTTCACAATGACTGAAACACACACTTTAGGACTATGCAAATACTCAATCTGGGTAAGTTTGGTAGCATCTGACAACAAATCTTGATGCTCTTATATGCAGACAGACAAGCTTACTGTGCATTTTATCATGTAGTTTTGCATTCCACTTTCCCTTTCCTGGCAGTTTTCCTCCCTTTCTTTCCATGTTATTTGGCTCAATTCTTGCTTTAATTATGGAAGTGTGCTTTCATTTTTCCTTTAAGCACATAGGGTGTATAAAAAAACACATAAAAACATACAAATACCTGATGGTAGAGAGCCAGGCTCTTTTCAGCGGTATGCAGTGACAGGACAAGCACACACTGAAATACAGGAAATTCAGCTAAAACATAAGAATAACTATTTTTTACAGTGGAGGCAATCTAATGCTGGAATAGGTTGCTGAAACAGTCTGTGATGTCACCACCTATTTAAATACTTAAAACACAAGTGGATGTGGTCCTGGGTAGCTGGCTCTAGCTGACACTGCTAGGGCAGGGGAGTTGGATAGGATGGCATCTGCAGCTGCTTTCCATCCTCAGCTGTCCTATGAGCCTGTAGAATACATCTGGTTTCTGTAACATGCACAAATATATGTTAAAAATGATGACTTCACTATGTGGTCTAGAGGTCTGGGTTTATCTGAGCTAGTCCTAGCTGCTCAGAAGAGTTTGGCTAACCTGTGTTGGAGGCTGTTTCAGCTCTCCAGTGCTTCCTCTCTGGCACAGCCACGGTCACAGAAGGGACTGAAAACATCCTGAGACAAGAGGAAGGAGGAAAAGGATGTGGTTCAACTCCAAGTTGCTGGGATTGAAGACCTTCCAGGCCTCTTTGGCAGAGCTGCTAGTCAGGAATGGCAAGCACCATCCTCCCCTGTGCTGAGGGGCACACATGACAGGAAAAGAAAGGCATTGAAATGTGCATCATGCCAGTCATGCTGTAGATTTCAGGGTCTCATTCTGCTGAACCTTCCCTCCACTCTCTAGCCAGCAGCACAGAACAGACCAGGGAAAGGGACAGCAGCTAAAAAAAATATAGGTAGTAGCACTGGCACTAGCTTCCACTTAAAATAAAAATAAGTACATGCAAACCCTCCACAAATAAATGGAGAAGAAGGTTCAGTGAAGAACATCAAGCTGCTTTGACAGCCACAGTTGAGCTGTGGCCTGATTAGAGATTAATCTTCACTGAGGCCCAATTACAATCGAGTGTTTAATTGCTTCTGGCCAGCATCAGTCCCCTGGGCAGGAGGCAGCTGGTTGCCTGCAATCCTCATTCCCCAGAGGAGTAAGGGAAAAAACTTTTCTGGCTCTGTGGGTTGTTTGTCTCTGGCATAATTTGGAAATAAATCAGTCATCATTTTTATTGCTCTAAATATTACACTATTATTTTTCCTTCATGTGAGGTAACCTTTAATTAGCTGCATGAGTGAAACTACACCATCTCTCTTAAATTACTTAAATTCAGTCTCACAAGATTATTATTTTTGTGGCAAGGTAGCAGATTTTCTAACACCATCTATGCCTATCTTACTCATTGAAGAGCCTGCTGCTGCAAGTCCTCCAACCCCTGATGTTGCTTCCTCCCTTGACTGTGCCCTTCATACTTCATTTCTGAGGGACAGGTGAGGTCTCTGAGACTACTGGGCACCTTGCTATGCCTCACCCAAGCAGCAGTGCCTCTTGGTGGGAAGAGAGTTCCCTCCTGGCATCCGCCACAGCCAGGATGCAGTCTACTGGGTTAGCTTTGTAAGCCCCCACTGCTGTGTGCAAGCTACAAGTTAGTGTACCAAGAACTGAATATTAGCAGTTAGCTTGGCATATTATCTCACATAAGATAGACAAAAATATATTTAATATGATTTTAATATATCTTTATATATCATATATGTAAACCACATGAATATTTATATCTATATTTTTTGCATATATTTTTATTTATCTATCTATCCATCTATCGATCTATTAGTAAAACTGGAATTTTATGGTCAATTTGCCACAGGAGGTTTTCTGAAAGCAGAAGTTCCTTGATGCTGGAGGCATCCCATTTGTCTGCCTGTGCCTTGGCAACAGGTTGTCCTGTGGGCATCCAGGCAGTGCCGAGGGCAGGGCAGGTGCTGTGGGGAGAGTGAGGCTGCTGTAAAATCGTGGTTCAGCTAGTGCCCAGGCACCAGAGAAGGCACTGGGGGTCACTGTGAACCCCTCCCTGGAAACAGATGACCTGTGGCCCTCATCCCCTGGGGCAGCAGTCTGCTTTACTTCCCCCCTCACATCAGCAGCTCCTCTTCTTATTCTTCTTCCATGCTATGGGAAAGTTCAGTTTTGTTCCTGGTTCTTTTTGCTTGAAACAGGAATACCCATGTTCCTGCCTTGTTTGTAATTTCTTCACAAGAGAGAATTCTTTTCCATTCAATCCCCTTTCCTTTGATTCTCTCTTTCTGCCACAAGACTCTCCAGGCTGATGGAGTTGTGCTTTTCTTCAAACTTGCCAGTTATGCCAGGCAACTGCCAGAGGAGAACGTACGTGACAGTGACCTGGGACCTTGCAAGTGTCCTTATCCCTGCTGCTGGTTTGTAGGCAGCCTGGGACAAAATGGCTTCAGTCCTCACTTTGCCTGCTCATAAAAATGTGTCACCCAGCCTGTTCTCCTGCATCAAAGTAGTCCCAGTAATGCAGGTAGCAAGATAAGAGGGAAAGGAGAGAGAAAAGAAGGATTTAAAAAGGAACAACCTGAATCAAACCCTTGTTGAAACACATGAAGGTTCCCCGTGTTCTCCAAATCAGGTTGGATGATCTGTGGATGCAGGCAGACTTCTGGGCTGGAAGGGAGCAAAGATCACTTTGGTGCAACCACCACAGGCTACTGGGAGCATCCTTACCAGAGGCTGATGCTTGTAAGCCATACCCCTTCCTGCAGCTCTCACAGCTCCTGTGTTTTGCAGTGGCAGCCACAGGAATGCCAGTGACTCTCACATGTTCCCCTTCTCATGCGGTGAAAAGTCCCACAGACATGTCAAATCCATCTAAAGGACTGCCTCAATGATCTGAGCTAATAGGGCAGATTTTCATTTCCATCATTAAAGCAGTGTGGAAAAGCCACATTCATCTTTAACTAAGTCAGGGGAGAGTTTGTTCTTTCTCTTATATGACACAGAATCCAAAGGTGGAAAATTACTTTTTATTGCTTTTAGACCAATTCGAAGTCCTTTCCAGCATTAGAGCTAGTAATTCAGTCTTCAGGTAGACTTGTTTTTTGTACTTTTATTAAAAAATTAAGATGAACAAAAAATCTACTATTGTGTTGCATTTGTTATACAAAATGGCATATGCATCTAAAAGCAAATACTCTGGAGACCATTTAGTTTTCTGTCAGTCAGCCTAATGCATTTCATATCCTGTATATCAAGTGGGATCTTGTATCAGCTGTAACTGTGGGTGAGACTGGACCATCTACACAATCTCTGTGTTGAGCTGGTTACACTGGGAGATAGAACCAAAATTGCAGCCTGTTAAGCTCAAGACTCCTCCATTTCAGAAAGTCCCATTCCTGAAAATCAGATTTCCCTTCACTGACTAATAATTGGTGTGACTTATATCAATAAGAGTGTTTGCCTGCATAGGGTTTTAAGCACTGAATGCAGGTGTACTGCAGTTAGGAGATATTTAAACACACAAGTTACACTAAAGGAGAAATACTTGAATGTAGATGTGAATTAGTGAAATCTTTAGTAACTGGGCAATCTGAATAAAGTGTTTGGGACAGTAAGTAAGTGGGATGCATTTCT
Organism: Prinia subflava; assembly: GCF_021018805.1. NCBI lineage: Eukaryota > Metazoa > Chordata > Aves > Passeriformes > Cisticolidae > Prinia > Prinia subflava. The sequence goes on along the minus strand of NC_086283.1, from coordinate 71,016,628 downwards.
ATTCAGAAAGTGTATATATAACTGTAGTGCATCAATGTGGGTTTAATTACCTACTGATCTCAAACATGAAATCTCAGTTAACTGCACTTTAATCCTATTAGTACAATAGAGACAGTACAGCAGAGGATGAACAAAACAGTATTACAGTGTTACAGGCTGCACCAGCCAAGCCCTTTTCCTTTGTCCTTGGTGTTTCCAACACGCTCACAAGTACAGCTTTTGGGTGCTACATGGAGTAACCAATAAGTCCACCAGTAAGTGGGACATGAACAAGGAGATTGGGAGCAGGTCCTGAGTCTGCAAGTTACCTTCACAGGCATGCCACGGCCTTATGCCTGTTCAGCTCTGTCGGGTAATTCCTTTAGATTTACTGGCTTGGAGGGCAGTTGTTTTTATGGAGTATCAATGGCTGTTTGGCCTGGGTTAGTTTGGAAGAAACTCAACACCATTCTTAATGTGGTTGGCAGTGTGGTTTCTTCAGGAGGGATCCTGTGGCTCTGCCCAGAAAATCTGTTCTTCTGTCCTAGTTTTAAAACAGGGAGCTCACTGGATGAAATTGTGTTTCAAGTCAAGTGTTTCCCTGGGTCAGCATCTGTGTTGCCAGCAGCAATGCACTCCAGCTCTTCCCGAGTGCACGTCTGGATCCAAAGGCTGCTCTCTCCACAACCTGGCAAATTTAGTAGTTCACCAAAGTTCATATTTCTGCACCAACAGTAAATGTCAACTCTTAGCTCACCTTCCACTTGGATTATCCTGTGCTTATGCACATGAGCTAAACTCTCTGGACTCTTTTCTGTGAGTTTTCCTACATTTGTCAGTTACCTGCAGAACAGAAATTCTCCAGGGACTTTTCCCAGGACCGGAGATACATACGTCACCTTGCACACTCCATCTTGCCACAGTCCCAGACTCTGCTTGAGAAATGAAGGAGCCTCCTCTGCAACAAGGTAGTAAAACTGAGCAACTGGAGTGGGGAGAGAGCAGCAAGGATCAGTGCACTGGGTGTGTGTTTTCCAGAGAGGAAGTCTGGTTAACTCAGGGAGGTTTGCTGGCTGAGGTTGACAGGGACAACTGGTGCTGCCCCTGTTATCTATGAATGACACTTTGCTTAAATTCAGTGCAGCCATTTCTAAAACACCTGGTTGCCCTTTCTGCAAACTCGGCAAAAGGAGTCCTAGGGCTTACATCTTATGCCTATCCCTGTTCAAAAGCTTTATTTAGTGATGGTGTGTTGCAAAGCAACTGCTTGTAAAATACCCTGCAAGAAATGGGTTGCTTTTGCTTTGAGCCATGCTGGAGCTTTGGCCCTGTCTGTCTGGCTCTGCTGCCTTGTATGCAGTGCTGTAGTGCTTCTGCACTTGGGCCAGTGTGCTTTTGTAACTGGACACAGTTCTTGGTGGAATTGCGTGGGTCTGAGTGCCCAGCTGGCAGGATGACAGACACAGTAGCAGCATTGCAGAGGGTCATGTGTTGTTCAGCTAAGGACTTCAGCGTATTGAGGTCTTGAGAATAGCTGTGGCTGGGGTGATGTATAAAGTGTTTTATACATCCACATTTCTGCAATCCTTACCACGTACAGGAAGTGCACCTAACTCTATGTAACTATTAGCATCTATGAGAGTAGGACAACTAATGCAAAGGCATGCAGCCAGGTAAATTCAGACAGTTACCTCTTGTTTGGATAAACAGCTGAGTTGTCCCAGTTAGGAACTCTGCATTTTTGGGGGCACACAGCTTGCAGATAGGGAAGAGCAAAGTGCTTGTCTCGGGTGGATTATTAGCCTTTAAGTAAGGAAGATCAGACACATGTCCAGATATCTGAACAGTTTTGGATAGCTTTGAGGGCTGTTGATATCTGCTTTAATCCCATAAGTTTTTGTTGTGTACTATAGGCTCCACACAGATGAGAAAATACACTGGGTGCCTATCTGAAATCTGAAATCTGGCTCTCGGCATTTTCAGTCATTGTTTTTTCCTTATTGTGAAACCACAGTGATACAGATGAAAAGACTCGGTTTCTCTCAACATTTTTCTTTTCTGTTTGGAGTAGAGATTTGATTATCAAAGAGGAAAGTGTCCTTCAGATTGTGAGTTTCTGTGGTACAGGCCTATTCTGTTCTTGTGCTACCATCAAAAGGCAAAATTGGCCAGCAATACCATCCACCACACCAAGAAAAGAAAAAGAAAAAAAAAAGAGGGTCAGAAGAAACACACACTAGCGCACACAAGTCCTTGAACTTACACAGAGAGATATCATGTTACAATTTGCAGTGTTTCCTTGGAAACCATTTTAGTGTAAAAGGAACTCTTTGTCTCCTGCTCTTTGTAAAATTGTTTGAACCACCATATCTCGTAAAATGTTGCTTCACAGACAATTTATGCAGCATTTAATAAAAGCTCAATCTGCAGTTTGCTGCACCATCAGAAGTAATATTTCTATCAGCAGTCTGAATATTTTAGATTGTATTTGTCGAGAATTGATAAGATTATGTAATAATTTCCAGAAGTCAGAGGAACAAAATATTCAAAAAATAGTTATTTTCTTTTACTTTTTTTTTTTTTCTGGAGTGCCTTTCTCTCCAACAAGGCTATATAGATACATTAAAAAAATAAAACAAAACAAAGAAGCCCCCCACCTCCTAATAAGCAGAAATTTCTTCAGGAAGCTCTTATCAGCACCTTTCTACTGGCACGTTCGCTGAAGCAGAAGTGCGTTTTGGTTTCCCTTCCTTTGAACTCGGACAGGCTTGGGCAGGATTTCCGCAGTGGCGGCTCCTGCTCGCCCGTGGGGGCTGCTGTGTGGCGGTGCCCCCGTGCTGGCGTGGGACACCTGCCAGCCCAGATCCAGCAGGCTGGAACAAAGGGCTCGTCTGCCTGAGCTACCGTGCCTGTGGCTCCTGCAGGCCCTGCAAGGTGCCTCCCCAACACAGGGCATGTCTCAGGTGAAGCTGCGGGGAGTTTGCTGCGTAGGAAGGGTGGCCCGGAGGGTGCAGCCATCCCAGTCCACTCTGCAGAGAGGGTGAAAGCCCTGAATGCTAGGGCAAGGCTTGCAGGACAGAGAAAGGGGTGGATTTACACTGAGGTCTTTGCCAGTTTTTTTCCGTTATTTATCCTTTTCCTTTAAATCCAGCACTCGACGTTTGCTATTTCATTTTAAGGAGGATAAATGTGAGGGCTCACAGGGCCTCCAAGGCTGCCAGCAGGCTGTCCTGTGCTTCCCCAGCACTTTGCTTAAAGAGCTGACCTAATGAGTTTTGTTCTCTCCTGTAGTCCCTGTCATTTACAGTAGCTATAATTTCCTGTCATAGCTACTGTTTTCCTCCCCCACCTCCCTGTGATACTGCAGGATTCATCTATAAAGCTGATGTGCTCTGACTGCAGCATGCTAGATTTGTCTTCGTCTTAATATATTATTTATGATGCTATTATTCCTTACAGTGGGCTGCCTGCCATGCTCTCCATACAGTTGCTGGTCCTCCAAACGCATCATGGCCAGCAAAGGAAAACACTGATCTAATTAAATTAACAGTGGTTCTGTTAGCCTTAATAGAGTTTGTCATGAAACACTAAGCAGATGTGACAATGATCTTGGTTAGTCATATTTTTGTCCCTACTCCTAGACACGGTTACTGTTAGCCAGATCAGTGGGGAGGATAATTCTCCTTTGCTGATCAGTAATTGTGCTTACCCAGACATGTGGCAATCACTTTGGACTGATGGCTGAAATAAGCCAGGGACTTGAATAGCAGAAAGTTTTATATTCTGACAATAAACTTGGCTAATTAAAACAAGATGCAGATGGTACTGCCACCTAGCAATTTTCACCTCACTTACTCTGACTCCAATTATAGCCTTTCCCTACTGACTTACACTGTTTAAATTACAGTCAGGGGATATATGACTATTTACCTGTTTCTGTTCATATAAAGATGTCTAACACGTCATTGTTCTGCACAAGGCATGTGAAGATGGACTTAGTACTTATTCTGAAACATATCTCCACTTTTTAAAAGAAAGAGGAAAAAGTAATAAAAAGGCTACTTAGAGACTAATTAGCAGACACATGCATCAGCAGGAAGCATAGGAATACTACACACACAATGTCTCTCTCTAACACTTGTTCATTGGAGCAGGTGCCATACTTCTGGGAAATTAACTTTAATTGGATAAATAGAAAACTGGCCTTAACTAAGCCAGTCCAACTCACTTTCTTAGCTTATTATTTTCTTTAGACATTCTGAAATGCTTGATGTTGATCCCTTGGGTGACTCACTGCTCAGAGTAAAATATGTTTACAAGGAAAGGGTAAGACAATCAGTCATCAAGAATGGGTTAGGTTTGCTTGATCCTGCCTCAGTGCAGTGGAGTGGATAAGACTACCACTTGAGGTCCTCCACTTTGCTTTAAACAAGCTTTATAAACAAGATTTAGGGATCAAAAATCCATGTCTAATCCAGGGAGAGAGCAGCCTGATAATGCTGTGGCAGAGGAATTGTTGGAATTGCATCCCTGAAATTAGTCTGGCCATCATCTGGACCATGCGTTGCTGTTACTGCTGATGCATTACTGTTACGGCACTTTGTTCTGGCAAGCCTTCCCAAGCAAATTAGCTGTGTGTATGGCCATCCTGCTGGCAACAAAGTGCACTGAACTGCATATGCTTGACCCGATTGCCTCATCTTTTCTCACATGGGGAACTCCCAGGTGCAAAATATTCCCTGATGTGGAAGATACAGGGGGGCAGCAGTTGCAGTTATCTTTGAAACTACACACTCGTGTAGTTTGAAATGTATGTATGTCAGAGAGGGGAACAAGGGAGCAATGGACCAGAATTTATTTGCAGAGACCTATTGTTTTGAGTTGGTCAGCTGTGTTCCATTTTGTGTAAAAATATGTATGCAAATTAATGCTGATTGGAAGGGAGCTCCCATGCATCCTCGATGACACAATAAATGAGGTCAACGTGAGTACCATTAACACGATGAGTAAGATGACACTAACTTGAGTGAAGTGCTCAAAGCGTCCTTGCTTTCTCTTGGTTTTCTTATTTGTCCTGCTCAGCCCCAGGGAGCTTCTGCAGTGTGGCACCAGCAGCCCCTGTAGGGGACAGATCTCATGATTCAAATAGACAGTGAGTAGCTCAGTGGTCTCCTCCCGTGTCGAAAGCCACCAGAGTGTCACTGCCTCTTTTGGGTGGGGAGCTGTGTGTTCTCAGTGGAGGACCCCTTCCTTGGCAGCAGAGGGCTGCTGTGTGTGCCTGCCCTCTGCATGCCTGGCCAAGACCCCACTGGTACAATGTGTGTCCTTCCGTTCCTCTTGTGATTCCTCCTGCCCAGCAGAAGGAAAGGCAGGTCTCTGTCAGAGGATCTGTACATGCCATCCTGAAGCGCACCTTTGGGCAAGTGTTGCAATGGCACAGTGCTTTAAGGGGCTAAGTGCAAACTTTCCCTTTGGCAGCAGATTTTGGACGCATGAGCAGGGCAGTTACGGACCCCAAATGGCTTGTGCATCAGGGCATTTTCTTGCCCTCCCTCCTTCATGCTTATGGACTTTCACTGGCAAGAGATGGAGGAGCTGTGCGAAATGAGACAACCAGCACCAGTGCTGGGCATTACTGGGCCCTTTTCTCCAGGCTTGTCATTGCTTATGGAGGAACATTTATAATAATTTTAAAATTGAGGTATATTAATCTTTGAATATTTTCTGTAGGTGCTGCTTATAACAAGGCATTTCAAACAATTATAAACAAAGGAATTTCACAAAGGATTGTCTGCAGGACTGAAAACAACTACAGGTCCCCAAGCACCTGGAGAGCTTTCGCTTTCCCATTTGCTGCAGCTGTGGGAGCATGCAAGTCAAATGCAGCTGTGAGTGGAGCACTGTGTAACCGTGCAGTGCCCTCAGTCCCCAGGTTGGAGAGCCCCTCAGCATTTCTTGGGGCATGTCCCAGTCCTGCCAGACACCCTTCCTGTGTGCACACCACACATCCACAAGCCACTGTGCCAGCTTGAAGGGAGCCCTCACTGAGAAAAAAAACCAGGAAATTATGTGGGCAAGGCACTGAAAGATTACGTCTGCAATGCTCTGCATTTGTGTGTCACATGTGTGGCACATGTCACAAAGGCAATAGGTCCTGAACAGAGTCTACTGGCAGGGGATAAAAGCCCAAATATGACCTGAACAAGGGTAAGTTACTGGATTAGATCGCTTGTATTTATGGGGTCACATTTCACAATGCCTACTCCTCTCATAAAACAAGTCCACTAAGCCTAGTAATGGTCATAACCAATGTTTATTTTTACCTTAGTTAATGACTATGCATAAGTGATCCCATTTACACAAAATCAAGGTGAAGAACTCAGGTATGTTTTAATGACTCTCAGGACTGAGGAGTCATTACTTTTACATTCGTTTGTTATTATCTGTTCACTACTATTTTCTTGCAGAATAAGTCTCAGACAATATCCTCTAAATCAGGCCTGTGAAGCACAACAGATTTATGCCTGCTGAAAGAAGATACAAGGTACTCTGTTATTAATATATAAAATTTGGAGATGAAGTCACATCTGTATGATGATCTATTTTGGTAGACCACATGTTCTTAAATCCCAGCCTTGCTCTTTTAAACTACTAAGTCTGTCATAAATAATTGATGAGGAACAAGATTATAAAAGCAAAATGCAAAATGTGAATAGAAGGAGAGCAAAAGTGTGATTTAATTTTCAATTATTTACCAGCACCTTACACTATAGTCCGTCTTCTGCAAAAGGCAAAAAGTAACAAATTTCTTCTGCACTGCAACCTGATCTAAATGATCAGCCTCGCATTTATTTGTATTTTTTAAAGGAAAAGGATAAATTGCCTAGAAACAAGAGAACCAGGAAACAAAAAACAAGGTAGAACAGTCTGGTTTTATTACCATATGTAATCAAGAGCTTTTATTTCCCATCTCTCCTCCTTTTTCTTTTCCTTTCCTTTCCTTTCCTGCCTTTTTTTTTCTTTTACAACCGACATTAAGTTGTGAATCATATGTTAGGGGGGTGTGGAAATGAAGAGAAACTGGTGACATCACAATACTTTACAACTTTACAAATGAGAGTCTGAATCTGTTGCATCTACCAGTGTATAGCAAGGGTGGAAAGCAAAGGCACACATAGGTTCATGAACCCCTCGAAACAGAGGGGTGGGAGGGAAATGGGGTTGCAAAAAGATGAAAACATAAGACCCACCAAATACAAAGGGAACATTTGAAGGTCAACCCAGTAACTGTGGTGTACATTGTGAAGGCAGATCGCTGCACAAGCTGTTGCCATGATTATCCATCTCTACGTTTTGGGAGAACGTTTTGAGAGATAATATCAAGGGAACCCTGCTTCAGGAGCTTGGTTGGAGCTTGGTAAAAAGGTGTTGTGGTAAAAAGGTGTTGAGTTGATTCTTTAAAAAAAAATTATCTTGCTACCTACTGTTTTCAAAGGGTTTTCAGTTTGTTTTTATTAAAACAACAACATTGCTTTGGATACAGATCTATCTACTCCAGTCTGCATAGTTCACTACGGGTGAACAAAATAGTTTCGTAAAAGAAGCCATGATGAAATGAAAGAACATGTAAGCACCCTTGTTACACACTTTGGTGTAGACCATCCAGACCTTATTTATACCATCTATAAGCTAGTGGACTTAAAATCTGTCTTTTCAATCATTCAGAAACAAAATCAAAACCCTGAAAAACAAATGGAAGTATAAAATTTTAAAAAACAAATTGAAACAGAAACAACCACCTTACTCAAACATACTGTTCAGTAGATATATATATATATATATATATATATGTAAAAAGCTTAGAAGCGATCCCCATCATTTTTCTACAGTATGTTGACACAGTTATTGTAACAGATTAAAAACACAGCTACGTTTTTGCATAAACTGAAAGACTGGAAAGGAACTTGCACACCTGCGCGCGCACACACACGCACACACCTGTGCACGCGCACACTCCCACACTAGCTACATGCACAGTCACACAAAAGAAACAAAGAAAAAAAAAACCCACGTTTTTCCCCAAAGAAGTATATGCAGCATCCTTCTGGAGCAGCAGGTAGCTACAGCAGGAGCCTGCCTGCCTGTCCTAGCTCCATGTGCCCTGCGTGCTGCAGGATGTGTGGCTGGGCTTTCTGCAGGGCTTGGCCCCTCTCACCAGTGCTGTCCCCAGCCAGGAGATGTACCAGCTCCATTGACAAGGGTGTTGGTCATTTCCCTGCTGCCAGGGAGAGTGATCTCCATGATCTCCATGCTGTCATGCTGAAAAGAGGGAGCAGGAGCTGGGGGAAGGCAGAACCCCCAGCCTTGGGAGCATCACCACCCGTGGGTGGCTTTGAGAGAGGACTTGGCACAGCTCGAAAGTCAAATTTGGAGGATATGGTGCTAGCCTAATTTCTTTAGGGATGTGGGGTTATGAAAATAACCACCACATTCTTCTTTCAATGTCTTTACTCCAGTTTCTAAAGGGGCTTGGAGGAGGAAGGATCAATAAATATTTGCATTACTCAAAGGGGAAAAAGAAAAAGGTTTTACATACTACAGCTCACAAATATACACAACTGAGGGTGTAAGGCACAAATTTACATGTGGAAGAAAACAGGCTATTCACAGATATATTCCCACGAAAAACCCGTGTGATAAGACCATAATTTATGCATGGTAACAGCCGGCATATTAGCTAGTTCACACTGTTTGAAGATTTTGTTTGCCGTCTCACATGCAAGGTGAAATGAGATGGCACATCACAAGCTGGTGCCTTCACAGAAAGTATTAGCTACTGACAAAGCCATGTTGATAGCAATGGTGCACAGATGTGCAGCTTTTAAGTTTCTCTTGCAGCTGCTTTAGGAGTTATGAACTTGTGGTATTTGTTGCTGTCTTAGGTCAGAGGCCCAGCCAGCTAATTAGCTGAGAGACTTAAATAGATATCCCCTTTTTTTTTCAGCTAACCAGGCAGTCCAGGCACAAAGTTCAGAAATCCAGCTCCAACTTATCTAACTCAGTGAATTTCTTGGAAAAATAAAAGAGTTCTAATTACTCCAGTTAATGGGTTTCACGTTAAATAGGTATAACTTTCAAAGTACTTCTCTGAAAAGCTGCTCACGGGATGATAATGCAGGTCAGTTCCTTAGGAAAAACAAAAGTTGAACAATAAATAAGAGGAGTTACTTGTGTTAACAGTCACATATTATTCATTAAAAGAGAAGAGTAGCAGAAATCTATGACATAGTTTGCCCAAGCTGGCATTTAACTGCTATGAACCAAATGGCTGTAACACTGAAGGGCATCATTTCACAGTACCTGCTAGTGGTAAACGTCTGCCATTGTTAAGTCAGAGTTAGCTTTAGAAATTGATTTTTTTTCTTCCTTTTTTTTTTTTTTTTTTTTTTTTTTTTTTTTTTTTTTTTTTTAACATTTGTGTGTTTTTTACATTTGTTTTGCCTTTCAGAGCACTGTTTCCCAGTTCAAGAATGCACTGTGCAGTTAGGGGCAGGGGGTGAAATGTCACAGTCATTTTCACCTGTGTGCTTTTGGCTCAATGTTTTTGATGGAGGGCTAGTCTTTTGAGCAAAGAACTGGCAGGTTGTGGGGGTGAATCCTGCAATTGCAAACCTTTAACCATGGGTCATATGGCTCAGGTTTAAAAAAAAATATTCCACTTTTCCCAGAGCGCAGAAATCCAACACATCTTCAGCTTGCAACCACCATCTTCTCAGAGGAGTGAGTCACAACAGTTGCAGAACACTGGCTTTCAAGGGCAAGTTCTGCTTAATTGCCATCCTCCTCCCTCTCCCCCTCCCCCTCTGATTATGTACACGCATCGTTGGGCTTCATGGACGTGGAAAGCGGAGCAAAGGAAGGTTTGGGAGGTACGTCTGGCTTTAGCGAGGGCGTGCGTTTCAAGCCTGACCTCGTCAGTGAGTTGTAGGCAGTGAGACTCGGCTGTCGGGATACAGTCACAGCCTGTGCCTGCGCAGCGTGGACCTGTATGGAGTCCACTCGCTGCGGGGCCGGCGGCGGGTTGTCACCCCGGCCAAAGCTCTGATTGCGGGACAGGTGGGATGAGTTGGAGGAGTTGGTGTTGTTCCTTTTGAGGGTTGACGCCTGATGACTTCTCGTGAGTGAGTTTGTGGGGTAGCTTCTCTTGTAGTCCACACTGTAGGCAGAGGAGTGCATCTCCAGCCGCTTGCTCAGCCCACTCTGTGATAGTGAGGCTCCGGGGGGCCCCAGGGAAGCCTCCCGCTGCGGGACTTTTGGTGGCATGCTGTCGAGATTTTCCACGAGGTTAACTCCGTGGCTGGGGCTTTTGCTACTGAGGTGGTCCTTGATAGTTTTGTACTCAAGGGTGGCATTCTGGTCCTCCACAGACATCTGAGCCCCATCGCTCATTTTTGACTGGTCAACGTACTCATGCTGGTAGCCTTGCTGGGCTATGGGCAGGACCACAACACTTGGGATGTGGCTGGGAGAAGCTCTGAGCGGCAGGTCAGTTGGGATCACTGGTGAGGCCATCGAGGGGATATCTTTTGTGCAGGCATTGATGAGGTTCTGGTTTCTCTCCCATTCCCTACTGCCTCGGCTGGGCTTTCTCTTCTGTTGCAGGGTTGGGGTGGACTCGGGGGTTGGCAGGGCAGCCAGGTCCAGATGGTGCTGGTCAGCTTTGATTAGCATCTTGGCAGTACTGCCTGGGGTAGCCAGCTTGCCATTGTGCATCAGAGGCGTGAGGATAGCTTCAGGCTTTGGCTCCTTGGACTGAGCATCCCCAAAGAGGCCACTGAGCTTGGAAACACTGCTCATGGAGCCGCGGCGGGAGTGGGTCAGCTCCTTCTCCTTCCTCTGTACGACAGCCATGTCTCTGCGGCGGTGGTCGCAGATGCAGTACACTATGATTCCCGAAAAGACGGCCCCCATGACAAAAGCAAGAATAACAGCAATGGCCAACAGGGTGACTGGCACCAGCTGATCATGACCTTTCAGGTAACTCTCGCGAATCACTCCTGCAACAGACAGCATACAGAGGTTAAACAAACTAAGGACAAAGGAGGAGTGGGGAAGGCTACTTGTCATTAACTACTTTTTTCAAAGGCATACCCTAGGCAAAGGGTACATTTTCAAAGGCAAAACCCTAGGAGGTTGCTTTATGTTTTTCAGGATGATTTTGCAGGGTGCTTTTGTCAGCTTGCTCAAATTTGGAGACATACTCTACCTGACAGCTACATCATCCATTTGCAGCCTTCAGCTTTCAGTACAGCTTTCAGACCTGGAGTTGAAGACTACAAAGTTCAGGAGGGGAAAGGGAGTTTAATTGCAAGAAAAGTACAACTGTTTTGAAACCCCAGCCCTGGGCAATTCACACTGACTTCAGCAGATCTATTAGCTCTCCTGCTCTGATATACAGCTCATTCCTCACCTTCCTCTTTCTGATCTCTCCTAGGCCAATACCATCGTATTTTTACTATGGTAAGTTGTTCACATTCAAAAGCCTTTAAAAGGAGGGGAGGAGATAGAATCGTGGTGAATACTAGAGAAGTGTATTCCACATTGTTTAGAGCTTCTTTCTCTGCTGTTCATCCTGTTATCTTTGTCACGTGTTTTATAAGCCAGTGTCACATGCCTGAGCCTCACAAGGATGCTTGACTAACTATGGAAGAAGGAGTACAGTGTTGAAATTTATTTAGCCTGCTAGATGACTGTCCTTGCTATTTTAATTTTAAAAGCCCTCTCTTTTCTGAACACATGAATAGGTTGACCTCTGTGCTGAATCCTGTGCTTTCTGTTCTAAAAGACCTGACCTAGTGCCTCATCCTGTGGTCAGAGGTCACTGTCAAATCTGACTTGGGCATCCAAGTATCTGCTGTCTGAGGAAGCACCTTTGGCAGAGCTCACCTGTTCCATCTGAAGTGCCTAATGCAGCACTAATGAAACACAAACAAAAATACTGTAATTTGGTGTTTTTTTCTATTTCCAGTTTTGCTCTTGCTGTTTACAAAGAGCAGCCACAGCTTGACAAGGTACTGAAGGAACATCTTTCCCATCTCTTCTTCCAGAGAGGGCTCAAGTGCCAGGGGATGAAAAGTTCCACATACTCAAAGGAAATGCAGTACTTGTCCTTATTACAGGAGAGATAGCAAGGCAGAAAATACAACTCCAAGGCTTTCCTGAGACTTTACGAAGATACAAAACTTTAATGTTGTTAATCGACTTCTAAAATAAGGTCTTTTCATGTTTTTGGCACAGAAGATAATTACAGCTCAGAATTAGAACCAAAATGCTCCTCAGCAAACTATGTCAAAAGAATATTAAAAATATTGATGATAGTTGCCACCATCTCACAGAAGCCTTTGATAAATATTCTGGCTAGATCTAGTATTGTTCCCATTTTTCTGTACCAAGTTAATTGCAGCATTTAGGTGGACAATGAATATTTGCATACAAGAGATGAACTTTATTTTTAAAAGCAAAACAGCTCCTGAAATCATAAGCACCCCCATGTGACATCACAGCTGGTTGCCACAGAAATTATTGTGCTGTGACAATACAAAGAATTACGATTTCACAAGGAGAATAAATAGCAAGAGCAGATGATCACTTAAGAAAATAAGATCTGGCATTCATATAAGTGTTCTAATAGTAAAATGTAAGGGCAGGAAAGTAAAACCCAGAAAACAATATATAATTAGAAACAATCTTCAAATTAAGTGTTTCTAGGAGATCCCTCTTGTAAAGCCCAGAAGCTTCTTCAGAAGCAGATTCTTCTTTGTCATCAGCACTTAACAAGCTGCAGTAAAACCTAGTTCTCTAATTTAAATTCACGTGCAAAATTGCTGTAGGTAGAAGCCCAGTCTAGCGGTTACAGCACAGTCAGCAGGAACTATATTTCATTGCAAAGGTGTTGTTCTCCTGTGAACCTTCACTTGCTGATATTTACACACTAGAGTCTTCAGCATTTGGTGGCTGAATTTATTTACACTTGTAAAACTGTTTGCAGTGATTAACCAGTGAATCAGATACAGAGTCTTAAATGGATGGGAAGAATTATCATGAAGTGAAGAAAACTTCACCTTAAAAAGTCTAATTTAATGGATTTCTGTGCACAAACTTCTCAGGCATGTCCCTTTGAGCACTTATCCAATATGTTTTGCATGGAAAAAACTCAAAATCCCTTCCCAGTGCCAGTCTAAGGGTGTGAGCATCTATAGTCAAAGCCAGCATGAATTCATGACAGGAAAGTCATATCTTGCTAACTTAATATTCTTCACTGAAAGGATGGTCAGTCATTGAAACAAACTGTCAATGGAAGTGGTAGAATTATCATCTCTGAAAGTGTTCAAAAAGCATGTTAATGCTTTTAACCTGGGGATGTGGTTTAGAAGAGATCATAGTGGTGCTAGGTTGAAGGTTGAATTTGACGATCTCAGAGGTCTCTTCCAACCTAAATTGTTCTGTGATAATATCATTCTAATATTCTTTTATGCATATACTGCGAGCAAGAGGCTGGAGTGCAGCCCTGTGGGAAGGGAAATGGCATTTTTGTTTGATAGTAAGCTCAATATGACTCAACCATGTGCCCTGGTGGAAAAAACAGGTCAACCATATAAAAAAATTTGGAATGTGTCTAGAGTAGTACAATAAAAATGGTGAAAAGACTACACGGTATCAATGATGCGGAGTGGCTTAAAATATTTGTTCAGCTTAGAGGAGACCTCATTGCTATCTAAAACTTTCTCATGGCTGGGAGTGGAGGGAATGTTTTTACATCTCTCAGGTATCTGGTGATAGGATACAAGGGGAATACTTAAAACTCGTGTCCATGCCTGAAATTTCCTACTGGCTGAGGGAAACGTCAAGCTCTGCACTCTCAATCTTCTGCTTTAGGTTAAGTCCTACTCTGCAAGTGATAGCCTTAAGTACAAACTTATCGCTGCATTAAAAAGCAATGTAAAATCTTCAGCTTTAGGTTACCAGTAGATATCAAAACATTACAAAATTACTATGCTGTCCAGACTGCATGACTCTTTGTGCTCCTAAAAGGGGTAGCTGAGATGATGTTGTGCACACTGCAGGTGTTTTATATGTAGAAATTGATGACTGTCCTAAAACATCCTGATTCCAGCTATTTCCTCTTGAACTCAAACTTTCCTGATATTTGTTATGATTCCTATGCTAAAGGATATTTAACATTAGTGGCTATGCTCTAGGCAGGGAGATCTTCTCTGGAAAAAAAGTCAGTTTAATGATATAGTTTATTTTTTATCAGGGATTGCTTCCATGTGTCATTACTCATGCAAACAAATCCACTAACTTGGGCAAGACTTGACCCTGCATCAATGTCCATGGAATAAATAAAACTAAGTAATAAAAGAGTGCATTGAGACCTATCACTTTGGATAACAACAAACTATTCTTTTGAGAGGGGTAGTTTTGACAAAATTATCTGCATTAACATTGTACTTCAGAGAGGTGTGGTAGTAAAAATAAAAGCAAACCTGAAAATGTTACAAAGAAATAGATGACATCACATATTTGCATCTTCAAGGATCAGCTCTTACATGTTGTATCACTAATGCCACAAACATGCTGACATTTACTGACCTCTCTGGACTCTTGCTTTTAAGTCAAGCTCCCTCCCTTACAAATCACAGCTGGGCTTGCAAGTTCAGGGTCTTCCTACATATGATGCAATATTATTTCTGGCTACTAAAAGAGCCAGTCTAGTCACCTGATAGTCCCCCTTTTCCATGGCTATTCCAATTCCTATAGACAACCTGATCCTTCTGCCTCTATTAACTTTCTGTAATTTCATCCCATGTCCTTTTGTCTGTATCTCCTAACATTGCCATTCATTTTCTCAGTCTGTATACCCTACACTGTAACAGTCTGGAACATGCAAAATCACCTCTTCTCACTCATCTAATGAGAGAGAAGACCTGATATGGTATTGTGTTATTCTGCTATGCATAATTAATTCCTCCTTCCAGCAGAGCTTCTAGATAAGGTACACAGTTTGGGCTGGTTGGTTGGTTAAGAAGACATTTAGAAAAATGTTTCCAGACCTTCAAAGTGATTCAACTCTAAAATGAGCTAGGACATGTATAAATCCCATGAGCAGAGCATTGATCTAGCTAAAGGTAGTTGGGGAATAAGCGAGGAGATATTACATTTTATGCCAATAATATATATACCATTGTTATGGAAGATGGGAAAAAGGAGAGTTGTGGAATGTCTCCAGGTAAAAATAATACAGAAAAGAACAGAGGTTATGCAGAGATATAGATCTCCTCTATGCTAGATTATCACAAGCAGGAAAGTGAGGCTCCTTCTTTTCACCAATTAACAAAAGTATTCAAGGTTTTGGACAGTACGTATGCTAAGTACAAAGCTAAGTTAAAAAGCAAGATGTGCAGAGTGCTGAAAAGATTCCTGTATGAAAATGCTGATGAAGCTATTCTGGAGATGCTCTGCTCCTTCTAATTCTAGTAGGAAAGAAATTCCAAGGGCAGAAATGTAATTAAAAGGAAATAATCCCAACGGGATTAAGTTCATCATTCTAAAGAATACATGGCATGAGCATTACTGAATATGAATAATGAATATCAACACAAAAAACTTCATTAAAGGAGGATAGATAAGGGAAGACATGGAGACTGAATTATTTGCTCCTTTTCCTGCTGCTATTTTCAACAAAAATCACCACTCCAATCTGTAATCAGAAATGCAACAAAGATAGGGAGTAAGTGTTGACCATGATAGAGAAAAGAGGTAAACCTACTTAGATAATAGACATTTTTAATTTGTCTTAAGGAATTTGTCCCCAACTGCTTTAGGAGATAGACAAAGCAATTTGTAGGCATTGTATGTACCTTGGACAACAATGGAGGAAGTGCAAGCATAAAAAGCTCTGGAAAAGGACAAATGTATTACATGCCTTTGAGAATAGCCAGAGGGAGGACCCAACAAAACACAGACCTGCCAGTGCAATCTTTCAAATGGAGATGACATTAGAACAAGTAATAAAACAATCAATTTTATAAGCACACAAAGAATAAAGTAATTAAAAGGAAAAAAAAGGCAATTTTTCCAAGAGTAAATTACACTAAACCAGACAAACTTCCTTGCTTGGCAGGATAAATGTCTTACTTTTTGTGGGGAAGGACTAAGTATGATAGCCTTAGACTTCTCTAAAGCCTTTGACTTATCTTCTCAAAAGTAAATGAAAGTGAACTAAAACCTGCTGAACGGCTGCAGTTGGAAAGTGCTGATCAAAGGTCTCCCTGGAAAGAGATCTGAAGTGAGGCGTCTGTCTCAGGAGAGCACCAATTAAGAGGCATCTGTAGAAAGGAAACCTCCACTCCAAAGGCCCAGCAACAGCTCTGCGTCCTTTTAGCACGCGCAGCATAAAAAGAAACATCTCATGCTGAAGACTAAATTTCCTTGTCTCACCTGTAATCCCTGTGTGACACGAATGGCAGGGCATCAAGAAAAGCCCCACAGTAACATTCCTTTCAGTCTAAGTTCTGGGGTATGCTTTGCAGTGAGTACGAACTGAAATTCCAGCTTATAAGACTCACAAGTGATCAGTGAATGAAAACAAACAGCAAATTACATCCCAGTTTGAAGAGCTTGATTAGAGGCTGTTTTAGTGATACCAGAGTTTGGATGCTGCCTTCTTCCACAACCAGGCTGAAGCTGGTAAGGATAACTCACAGGACAGATAGCCATATCTGGTCTGCCACTGCAAGTTCCCATGTGTAAGTAACAGCTGCCTGTCCTGAAAAATAACACCTTTCAGTCTGAGCACTGCAGTCTGCTGCAGTGTGGAGACAAAGAAATGGTTTATGGCTGGCAGAGGTGTGCCCTGGGCAATGAGAAGACCACATGCCACTGCACCATGATTGATCTGTGATCAGATCCACTGATCTGGGGGCTGTCACTGCCTGTCTTTCCAAAGTTGCCTGCAACAGTTGGTAAAGTAATAACCCAAACTAGAAACTTGAAACACTGAAGTGGGAAATGAAACATGATGTTTTGGAAGGGAAATGAGGGAATAACCATCAGAAAATAAGGTAATATTTGTCTCCAGACCACACATTAGGAGCAGTTAAGGTATGTCAATGCTGTGGTAAATGTCGCTTCTCTAGCTCAATGGGAATAAGCCCACGTCCATCTCCAACAGCAACAAAATCACTTGGGACTTTCCACTGAACAACTCATTGTTCCAGAAAGGCACAACAGTTTCTTTACTGTTGTTATTTAAGGGGAAAACTCAGCAGTTAATTTCATTTTTCAGTGCAAGCTTCTCTGTAGGAGGTACCTCTCGCTCACCTTAGACTTGCAAGAAACACTGGTAAAAAACTTATTATGAATGGAGGTTTTTATGGGCTTCAGAATATCTTTTTTAAATAGGTTTTCAACATGTATGTCCAGGTGTTAGAAATACATTTACAAGTAGTCTCATGTTGCTAAAAGACTATTTCAGATGGGAAAATCCCTGCAGGTATTAACAAGCTTTCTTCATCTTTTTAAACTACTAATAATTTTTTAAAAACCTCCAGAAAGCAACCAAACAAAAAAATTCCCAGACAAATTTAGACCGAACACTAAGATTTCAGTGACAGAAAAACAGAGGAACGACCAAAGTCTGCCATGCACTTCTGAGACCTTATCTCACGTTTTCCTGAAGGAATAATTTAAAGATTTGGTATAAACCAACCACATTATTATCCCAATGACTTGGTGCTTGTCACTTTAATGGAATAGCTTTGTTGAAAACAATAAGAAAGCTTTTTCTTCATCTTTGTTCCGGCTGCCAGGACTTATTGTGCTGACTTAGTGCAATACTACCCAGTACCCATTTTTCTGGACTCCTGGTGTCACCAGCTAGGAAATAACCCAGCCAAAACATTCATCGTTAAAGCTGCTGGAAAATGCTTTCCCCTGCCTTCCCTTTCAGTAAAGCTGTATGGTTGACTTGTGAAGGTCTGCAGCTCTTAAGTTTTGCATGACTGTGTTGATAAAAGCAATCCATCTTCTCTCATGCTCTACCCTAGGGCTCTCCAAGCCAGTTGCCTGAACTAGTAGTCTGAGATATCCAGCAATGAAAAAGTGGGTGTGTGAAGTTGGAAAGAGAATGAATTTGTTGAAGAAAAAACATTCAGTTACAAGAAGCCTGAGGATCTTTGGAATTATGAGAAGAAATCATACTTCAGAATGATGAAACCAAAATCAATAAATAATGTGACTTAAGTAACCTGCAACAAAGCCTTGAAAACCCCCTAAGCAATCTGATCAGCTCTAGTGGCCTCTGTTAGGGTTTTCTGACCCCTTATCAGACCTATTTCAGAAGCAATCCCTCCAGGACACGTTTATCAACTGATCTTTACAGTGGTTTAATTTCTCCTTTCAGCTGGTTCATCATTATATCATTTCTCTCCACTTTCCATGAATGACTGCCAACATGACTCTCTATAGAAAAAAGATGGTCACTTCCAAAAGGAGGGGAAATCAACATGTCCATATGACATAACCTGTGAGTCTTGAAGCAACATTTTAAGAATGGATTTAAATTATCTGGTTTCAGTTTGATTATGAGCCTGCAATCCAACTTTTCTGCACGCTACATCATGGTCTTGTGAATTGACACTTGTGAATTTTGAAGCAAGAGATTATTATAGATGGAAAGCATAAAACTTGAACCAGAAAATTCATGCTCCAACAATTTCCACCTCCAGTGAAGTGGAGACAAGACCTGAAAAAGACTGGAATAGCAAGCTTTTAAAATTATATTACTTCTGAGCAGTATCTCTGCAAACTAACCAGTTTATTAAGTTTGCAGGTATGGGAGAAAGTTTTTTTGACACAACCTCCTGCATATATCATATAATGAAAGTCACTACAGTCCTGAAGCCAGCCCAATTTTGTTTGTCCCAGAGGCTAAGTTCAGGGCCAACTCTTGCTCTAGAAAGCATTTGACAACCTTTCTCCCACTAGCAGGTGGTCTGCATGGCTGATCATTTTGAACTTTCCTGATTTCAGTACTTCATCTCTCACCCTTTCCCAGTGAGCGACGATGATTTTAGATGCCTCTGCGTGATGGGGAATAAGCAGACATATCAGGTCCCTTTAATAAAAACCCATAAAACACAGGCATTCACAGTAGTTAAAACAAGATGTATAAAATCCAAATGTCAAGGAAAATTAATTCTTTTGTTACTTGTCTCGGCAGACACAAACTTTATGCTGCTTTGCATCTTAAAACACAAATTTCCTTTAAAGTCTGCAGCATTTCCTCTAATGACATAAAAAAAGCTCAGTGCACATTCTGGGACCTTTGTAGTATGCTTGGGATAAGCTTAAACATATACAGCTGCTCTTTTTAAGCTTACTTCAGGGGATCTTTCACAGCTGGGTTAAAATAGATTTACATATGTTTGGCTGAATATGCATGATTTCAGGGCTCTAGAGAAGTTGTTGTAGCCTGCAAAGTGAAAAGTGAATCTCTTATCTTCACAGTTCCCATTTCACTGCATGGAGCTCCTCTGATGGCACAGAACAAGTGTTGGTGTTTTGTTTTTTGGTTGTTTTTTTTTTGTTTTGTTTTGTTTTGTTTTTTTTTTTTTTTTTTAGTTCCTGATGTGGGCATTATGTATTCTGAGCAGCCTAGTGCCTTTCTGGAAGAAGTTTTATGAATAGTGCCAAGAAGGCAAAAGAAGCTGTCACTGAGAAATTCTGTGGCTTTCCCTCTCCTTTTATACATCCTGTTTTGAACTACAGCCTTTCTGCACAACAGGGAAAAGTGAAGTTTGCTGAATGTCAACATAACCAGCTCTGCTTAGCAGGCTGGAGCTCAAAGCAGCCTTATGGTAGAATTCAGGTTAAATTTCAAATACCATATGTAATCTAAAAGCAAAAATTGTTTCCTCATCAGCTCTGATCTCCTTTAAAGATAACAAAAATGTAAATACTCATTTTGAGCTAATAGTGCAACTGAACACATCTCAGCTGAACTAACAAAGGAGTCATCTATTAAACATTCAAAGACAAATATAAGACAGTACCCTCTATTTCCTATTTCCCGAGGTTCCTGGAAATTATAACTAAATCGTTGAACAACTATGTGACCAAGCCAACAGTGTTTATTCATGCACATAGACTGTATTTCTCAGGGACAATCCTTCTGCTCACAGCTGGGCTGCTGGTGCATGCTAGGAACGTGGCTGGACCCCTTGTTAGCTCTGCCTTTACACAGAGGAAGGATGAAACCCCTTCTGTCATTAAAATGCCATCACTGTATATTTCATGACAGAAAGCAAACACTGTGGATTAGTTCCTCATTTCTCCTACACTCATGAGCACAGCAGGTGTAGTCAAAAGGCCTGCACTTGAGAATTAAAACATGCCTCTGCCAGGGTTACTGAGAAGACTGCTTCTTCCAGAAAGATTTGCAGGGCTGCTGATGTAAATAGTAAATGCAAAAATGTTAATGCAAAAAAAAAGTATACATGTCTGATATTAGATTTACCATTTCTTTTTGTATTGCAGTGCCATTGCTTCACCTGCCTTTGAATACATTAGGTGACTGGGGGATTGTGATGAGTTTGAAACACAGGCTATAACAGTCAGCAAAACCAATTTTATTGCTAGTTCTTCTTCAATATCTCACTACTCTTTAGGTACAAATACCAGAACCTTTCTTTCCTCTGTTACATTGATTCACATCCATAGTATGTCCAGTAAAGCAAACATAGTTACTCCAGCTATATCCTGAGGTAGAAGACAGCATTTCCCTTATGGACTCTGTGCCCAGATGCTGCTATTGTCTCACTTACTTAATTTTCTATCTCCAGTGGTCCCTTCTTTCATGCATTTTTCTGTCTTATTTATAGTTCTCTACTTTTTTTAAAACCTAATTCTTTTTAGCACCTCCCTACCTTGCAGACGCTGTGTGCACATTTACACTTTGTTGCTGTAACTTCATTGACATCTCCTGTGTACATTTTTTTAACATGCTCAGTAATTACTATGGCCAGTCTGCTTCCCTGGGTGAGGTGAACCTGTAGATTCATCTCAAGGGACATATGTTGGCAAGCAGGTACCTGCCCCAGCTCCAGTGAAGCTGTCCTGAGTCCAGCAGCAACACAACCAGAGTAGTGTGGGCAAACAAGTATCCTCTCCAACATGCATTCAAATCCTGTGCAGACAGCCTCTCAACTGCCCAGCAGCAGGCCAGGCAGACATACCTGTCTGGTTTACCAAACATCTCACAAACAGCAGTGTTGCTGCAAATAACAACTCCCCCAGACTTGCAATCAGTTCTGCTACTGGGTCAAATTTCACTTTTCTGGATTTACTGCAGTCACTTGTCCAGTTCTTGCTCATGCTCTTGCTTTAACCCAGGATTTTGCAGTGCTGCAGGAAAACCAGGGAGCTAACACAGCTAGGTAGTCAACATGAAGGTAGCTCCTGCAATAAGGAACATGAACTGGCTTTTTCACATTTTTAGACCAGCTCTCAAGACATGTTTACTGATCTGCAGATAGACAAACTTCCATATAAGAGGTTAAAGCCTAATTTATTTTGCTACCATCGGACCCCTATCCATTTTTATCATGATCTCTTTTCACTCGGTGACATTTAACACAGTGTAGGTGAGATCAAACCTTTCAGGAAAGCACTGCTGATATTATCAAGTTGTCTTGCCATGAGCAAGTAGAGATAAACTGTACTGTCTTTCCAGGTCTTGATGCTGGGTATGCGAAAGTAGCTGCTGATTTGACATTAGTGATTTAGTTCAATGAGTGAGTGTGTGATCTGCACACTGAGATATGAAAAAAGCCCTGTGTACACAAATTAATTGGTCTTACTATATGACTGCCTCAGGACATTGCCTGTTGCCAGTCATATTTAGACAAAAAACATATAAAGTGCTGCAAAACTGTAAGGCTTCTTTAAGACACTGAATAGAGACTCCTGTTTTGCAGAGACAAAGCTGAATGCTATCTGCAAAGAAATAGCAGTGCTCTTTATGTTCATTGTTATGAACCATGATTAGACAAACCTCTGCACAGGCTGTGGAGAATGTAGGGGTTCCAGTGTGGACAGCAGGCAGGTGAAGAGACAGAGGGAACTCCTTCGTTGTACCCTCCCTTGAGAGGATCTGACTGGGACTCATTCAGCAGTGAACGCACATGGAGAAGTGCTGAGCTGTTTGATGGGAGCTATGAGCTTGTGGCAGAATTAAATTTCTCCAGTGTTGACCACGGGCTCAAAGTCACTACTGATGGCCTTTTCTGCACCATTTGGTGAGACCACTTTTGTGACATCCTTAAAAAACAGTGGTACTCAGTGTCT
The DNA here is from genome assembly GCF_021018805.1 of Prinia subflava. Taxonomy (NCBI): domain Eukaryota; kingdom Metazoa; phylum Chordata; class Aves; order Passeriformes; family Cisticolidae; genus Prinia; species Prinia subflava. The sequence continues at coordinate 70,994,242 of NC_086283.1, read as the reverse complement.
GCCCAACACTGTGGTTTCTGTTGCATTCTCCCTGCTTGCTTGCAAACAGGAGCTCGGTATCTATTTAAGAATAAGAATTTACTGATTTAAAGAATAAGAAAGCTTATAGAACGCACGCACTTCTCAAAAGACTTTTTGAATTATTTTAATGAAGGCTTTGGTCGTGTTTCTGCACATGCTGAAATTCCCTCTCTGTGCTGTACTGTTTGCATTCAGCAACTGCAGATCTTTCAGGCTCTCCAAAAATACTTTTCTGTTTCTTTCTACAAGGACATGATGGTGGATAGCAGTAGCTTTTTAGGGCTTCAAAAATGTGCCTGCCTTCCCCCAACCTCCTTTTTTTTTATATAACAGCTGCTCTTTTATTTTCTATCACAATTATGGGTAAGATGGGATGGAACATGAACAAGATGGCATATTATTGACAGCATGCAGCTGGTGTTATTTTCCAATTAAAAAATCCTTGATGGGCATATGAAAGAACTGCCTAGTTTATGCCCAGTTGTGCCAATGCTCTCAAGCTACCCCTTCAGCCGAATTTTTATTTCACAGAAGATAAGTAATCTTTGGTTGATGGTAGAAGAACAACAGTTTAATATCCTGGTGAAGACAAAGTTGGTGATGAATATGCTGTTAGCCATTTCCAAATGTTTACCATACTGTATAGCTGTGTTAGAAATTCTTCTTAATGCTTCCTGAGCATCTACCAAACTGCCCTAAGCCCTTGGAACTGTTACAGTCTACTTGAGTAGGGACTCTGCTCTGCTGGGGCAGGGAGAGCTATCAGACTATCAGCTGGTGGTTTAAGAACACCAATGCTCAATGTACACAGAGTTATTTGTGTATTCAGTTGCCTAACTGTGACAAGTCTCTTTTGGGCATGAGGGACTGAGATTAGAAAAAACAACAACTTAACAGCTTAAGGCCAACAAAACTCTTTTTCTTTTCCCTCACAGGGATGTTAGGATGCACATTTTTGATAAATGGTAAATTTGCACTATCTGCTTCCAAACTTCTTAATAAAGTGCCCTTAAGAGACATTTTTGTAACACAAGAATAACAACATATCTGTTCCCTATCCCCTCTCTCAGCCACTGTTACAATCTTAGAATACATGATTAAAGTCTAGCAAAAGTAGTAGCAATGGTAACTGGATAGCAGAGACTACATTGCCTCACTAAATGACTGCTCCAGGATTTGAAGGAACACCTGCCTAAACACCTGACTGACACCTGACTAACACCTAAACACCCGAAGGAAATTCAGAGGCACTGCTGCTTTCCAAACACAATGACATTTGTTATCTGTATTTAATGGTCAATAAAACTGAGGTTGCAAAACCTAAATTATGTCCTCTCCAGGTTTTAATTTTTTAATTAACTACATGCTGTTGATCAGTAAGCACCAGCCCATGCTGACACAAAGAATTAAGTGTGCCTTTTTTACAGCCAAAGAAAACAAACAAAAGTGGAAAAGTTATTTGGGATCCTTCCTGTATAATTAAAGAGATGCTGATAACCATTAACTAAAAGTTAATGCATATGAGAAAAATGTAGGTGGTGTTTTTTACAGGGCAGGTAATTTGACAATTGACTGTTTACAGACTGTATTAAAAGTGCTCTGAACCAGGACTGTCAATGTTTAGGTCATTGTAAAATTACTACATCACATCTGAACTATTAATGAATACAGTCATTGAAACTAGTCACATCCTATATGAGAAAAATGAATTATTCAAATATCTTTAACAGCGTATTGACATTTTAATTGTACGCTGGCAACAACAAAATTAAAAGGTGCTTTAAATGTCTTTCAGCTACTAGATTTTCTGCTATTAAATCCCTTTGAATTTCAAAGCAGTTACAGAAATCTCATTTAAAGGGCTAGACTATCCTCCCAATTCAGCATCTTTATATGGCACATTTCCTTACAATCAATATAAACATCATAAAAATACAACTGGGTATTACTCAACATCCTGTCCACCAATTATGCCTTGCTATTTCTGGATAGAGTAGTGTCTCTGTGGAGCAAGCACATCCTACAGTGAATTCCCAGCTCCTGATAAATATGTCAGTACTGCAAAGGTCAAACAAGAGCATGAGGCAGTCTGTGTTCCTCCACTGAGCGATCCTCACCGGGTGACAGAGGATGAATGCAGCTGGAGATCTGGTCCATCACACAATAGCTCTAGTGCCCTTAACCCTGAGCAGCTGCCTTGACAAATTAGATGTGGCCTCTTTTATTGAAAAAGCACATCAGCATCCTGGGGCAATGACAGTTTTTCTCTCTTCTAGTACGACAAGCCTCTACAGCTCATTGCAGCCTGGAAATGGATAGCCTGACTTGAAATCTATGCAGGTGGACAATTATGGGTCAAGGATACCTGCTGTTGCCAGAAGCCACATTTGATAATATCCATTTTAAACTTCACTATTCTTTTATTTGTAGGATCTACTAACGTGGGAGCAGAGAAGCTCTGTTTTCATATCCAGGGGTTGCACATCAATACAACCTCTTCTGTTACTGACGTTGTAATTTTTTTCCACTACTAAACAGCAAATGGCTCTTGGTTCTAATCTTGCCACTCAATGTTTCCAGTTCTGATAGGTAAATCTGAAATCTGTACTGGTAGTGAAATGCAGAAATGTTTGAATTCTGAAAATATTGAGTGTCAGTGCTAAAGTATAGGCATTTCTTAAAGTGTGGCACAGGCAGTTGGTGTATGCTGGAATATACCCCACCATTATCTTGATTTTCTCATACTTGCCTGTCTTTTGCAGTTAAATCTGTTGCTTTCCTTACACTTTCAGATGGCTACTATAGAAAATCTGTGACTAAATGAGCTGGAGCTTTCTTTATATAAGGTTTCAAATACAGACCTAGTCACAAAGAAACACTAAATCACTGTCCTGTACTCTACTATAACCCCATGTTTGACTAAAATTGGCTTAAATATGTGGCCCTGCTCAGGAATTTAGTGCCTGACATATATTTCTGAATGCCTTGTCTCTGCTCTGTCTCTTCACTCTTGCTCTCAGAGAAACTTACTAAAACATCATAAAAACAAGTCTGAAGAAAGCCTGCTGTCGGAAACATCCTTCCAGCATTTTTCTTTCATGAATTTTATATATAATTTCCATTTTATTAATTAGCATCTACTTTACTACTGTCACTGTTTGAACTTGAGGATGTAATCTGAGATGATTAGGTGTCTCTAGCCGTGGGAGCAGACAGCTCATACATGCAAGACAGAACAGTAGAAGGATCAGTGTCATTTCTCTGGACAAGTCTGGTGTGTTCCCTTAATCCTGACTGCACAGCCCTCCTGGTGCATGTCACAGGATACCAGCAATTCCAGTGAGGTGAGATCATCGCTCTTCTGGCATGTTTGTGAGTTATTAGCCTGGTCTAGTTACTCAGGTATCTGGCCACTAAAAGCGGTACTGGGAAATTCGGTCCCTTTCAAATGCTAACAATGGCTTTCAGGTGTTTATCTGATACCTGTTGAAACAGTGCTCCACAGTAGGTATGCTGGCATTAGTTTATGAGACATCCAATTCCTGCACAAGTTGCTCATTAGAGGTATTTTAGGCAAATATAGGGTTGGTTGGTTGTTCTACATACACATTTTTTTTCTATTTGAGATATATAAATATATAAATATATAAATATACACATATATATATTTAATTTCAAATAAGCAATCAGTATATAAATAAGGCCTCCTTCTGGAAACAGGGATGTTTATAGTAAGCTGATGCTAATTTACATAACATTTCACAAAAACCCCTGTACTTTGTTTAGTACAGACTCATCCAACCAACCTCTGTTTTCATCCGAATAAGAAAAGTTAGTACATTTTAATCTAGATGTGACGTTTATACAAGTTTAAACAGACTAAACCCAGTACTGTCTTGTCTAGGTAAAATCACTTTGTGAACCGCTACAGCTCTGAGTAACCACATCTCTCACCCCAAATCTCAGCCACATGCTACAGAATCATAGAATCAGAGCCAATTCTCTACTCCCTTTCTCACAACATTCTTTTACTACACTCTGGGCAGAAAACTTAGAGGTATAGTAAAGGAAGGATCTGGTCTGATTCAACCTTCATTGTTTCCTCAGCACTTGAAACTTACTGATCTGCAAAGTACTTGTACTTGTTTTATGTTTGTGCATACAATGGTTGGAGATATGGGAAAGAATAGCAGTGTTTGCATAGTTTCCCCCCAGATGCACATGCTTTGGGTGAATACATCTGTTCCCAATCCCATCCAGGCAGAATTATCTAGGGTGCAACTCCTCCCACTAGCCTTACACTTATTTTAGGATCAATCAGTTCCTTCTGACAGTGTCAGGACAATGATACTGACGAAATACTGAATATTTGCTTCACCTTGACACACTGGAAGTCCAAGCCCTTCCACTCAGACTGCAAACACTGACTCAAAACCTAAGTTCTGACAAATTTTGTGCCACTTTACATCCTCATTTCCTCATCTGATTTATTACATAATGCCAACAACATAGTAACAGTCCTCTGTTTCCTCTGATACAGAAACTGCTTTGAATCTTTTAGATCCTTGTACGTATTAGCATATAACATTTTATGTGCAAAAACATACTCTGCAAATGTACTTCTTGGTGCAAAACTCAGCTCTCTTGTGATGAATATTAATTGTTTAATTCACGCAAAAAAATATTAAAGTCTGAAGCTTTGTTTGCCACAGATTTTTTTCCCAACTCATTTCATGTCTACTTGTAAAGTATCTTATTATATCAGCACTTTACATTCTTCTGTACCTCAAATTTCTTATAATTTTTTCTCACTGCAGCAGAATCTGCCTGAACATTTGCAGACTCTCCAGAGACAAGCATTGTCAGCACTTGGCAAATGGTTCAAGTAGTGATAATCACAGTAAAATTTAGTAACACTGCCACTTGTGTACACTATGAAATGTCTTCTGGAGGCAGGCTTTGAAAGGAACAGCTCTTGGGCTCCTCGAGAACACAGCCCTCTCCAAACAGAGGAGTTGACTATTGTTAATGAGGAAGAGCTATTACAGAGGAAGAGCTGCAGTTATTAATAATAATAATACAGATTATACAAGCTAAAAATAATAAGTGCTACCAGATACTGTCTCTAAAGGAGTACTCTTGATATCCAAATAAACCAGCAACTCTTAACTCGGTAAACTGTGTTCATCACATCGCACTTTTAAACAGCTTTTAACCTTTGTTACATGGATATCAACAAAAGGCTTGCTAAGGAAAGGAGATACCACCTCAAAATCTTCACCTAAGGAATTCTGAGCCAAGTAAGAATACAAACATTAAAGACTGCTAACCACTACACTTTCGTTGTTCAGTGCCCAGCTCAGCCATTTCCACCTAAATGCTGGGAAGAAGAAGCTGTAGCAAAGCCGCAAAATCATAACCTGAATTTTCAACCAATTTATCAAAAGTGATTAAAAGGCACAGATTTCAGGCAGTTGGGGTACGAGTGAGAAGATTGAGCTGCTGGCTACATTTGCACTAATGAACCCAGTACTAGAAGCGCATGAGGCATTTCTGGATGGAGGCAGGAAGGACAGGAGGCAGCAGAGAAGGGCAGCAGGGCAGTGAGGGACAGGGACAGCTACTCTTGAAGAAAATCAACCACTTTTCATTCTTCATGGAGGCCTGTGGAAGAGCTGTACATCTCTACTCCCCCCTTCGTTAGTAGGATGACTACAGAGGGACGCAGCACTAGGGCACTACTGGGGTGTGGAGGGTAAAGCCTTGGAGTGCTCCACAGGAGGAGCTTCATGACTCCGACTGTGGAGGGAGGAACACCAAGTACAATGGCAGCAGGGGGGAAGGTTAGGCAGCAAGGTTAGGGAGATTGTTTCAACAAAGGTGAGAAACACACAATTAAATCAACACTAACACACAGCAAGAAAGAAAACAGGACATAAACATACTCTAGAACATGTGCTGTTCTTTTGGGCTTTTTTCAGTTTGGTTTGATTTAGTTTTCTGGGGAGATGGGAGTAGAATAGGAAAGAGGGTTATAATTTGCCCAATCAGAGGTTTTTTTGGTGGTTTTTTTTTGTTTTTGTGTTTTTGTGGTTTTTTTTGGTTTTTTTTTTTTTTTTTTTTGTTTTGTTTTGTTTTGTTTTGTTGTTTTGTTTTTTTGGTGGTTTTTTTTTTCCCCTTTTTGCCTGCAATACAAAGAGCAGATTCCTTAATGGCCAAAATTAAAATGTCAATGGGGTGGCAATGCACAGTTCCCACTCTATGGGTTGCACTACACTTTTTCATCTTGGCAAGAAATGTGATGTAGCTCAGAAACAACAGTCCCAGAGTATATTTAGCTACTAAAGCTGTGGCACACAAATGTCACATTCCCATGAGTCAACTCTTTTAAGAACCCCGTCTTCACACCCCCACAGATATTCCCCAAGATGCCTGCACTGAATTAAGAGTGAAGCATATGGATGGATGTGACATCATCAAAGCAACTGTGTTACAGTAAAGAAAACAGCAAGTGGATTCTATACAATTAGTACAATCAGTAAGGAGCCATTTGTGAGCACAGAAAAAGAAAGAAAGCATTGTTCAAAGGAATAGACACAACCAATGAAGAAAAACACAACGCACCTTGCAAAACAAGCAATAAATATTAAAAAAATAAAATTTTCTTTGTGAATGTGTGAAAGCAAAAGAAATCACAGCAAAAGTGGAAACAAAATCTTGATAAAAGGATTGTAAGTGTAACATTCCTTGATTTAATTTTGTGTAAGAACTCTTTCCTTTGCCCTTTTGCAACAACAACTCAATAGAATTTTGGAGCAAACTGGCTCTGACTGGGCAAGGCAAAGAGTAAAAACAAGTGGATGGTAATGGTAAACAACCATGCGGTCATCTCTGCCGCCATTGTTTTGATGGGTATAGACTGCTTCCAGCTTTGTCAATATTCATAACTAGGCACCAAAGAATGCATGATATTTAAATGACCCCGTCAAGTGCTTATAAGGCTCTTTGGTAACCATCACTCCCTGGGGAGGAAAGTATTGAATGTAAGCCACTTCATCAGTCAGTGAATTGGAGCGAAAATTATTAGAATCCAACAGCTATACATTTATTAATATTTTCACTGCATGCTCTTCTGAAAGCTGCTAGTGGCAAACAAGATGCTTTTAAGAGCTAGTTTTCCATCTATTAAATATTGCTTTTCAGAAGACTTGTGCAGCAGGGACCCACACATAACAAACAATCCTATTAAAATGCATGCACATCTCTGCATTCCTCTGGGTACATAAAGGGGCAGATCTTCCACATTTGATGGTTTCTGACACCACTCCCTTGTCTGAAAGCAGCAGAAGAGTTGTGTTCAAGGATTCCTTCCTTTCTTCCTTCCCTCCCTCCTTCCTTCCCTCCCTCCTTCCTTCCCTTCCTTCCTTCCTTCCTTCCTTCCTGCCTGCCTTCCTTCCCTTCCTTCCTTCCTTCCTTCCGCACCTTCCTTCCTTCCGTCCATGCATCTCACATTTCAAGGTGGACAAGAGAAGATACCACTTATTTTCAGAAGGGGGAACACTGGATTTTCTAAGAAATGTCCTCTTGCCTGAAATATTTGTATAAAGTGTTACCAACAGGCTGGACAAAGAAAGAGAAGATCCTCATTTTTTGGCTGTCAGTATTGTCACTGACACTGCTGAGAGGAAAGAGGAATGCTAGGTAAATCACATGCCATCTCAAGGAAGGCATGCAGGTTTATCTGCCCTTTCTACAATTGAAGAGCAAGGGATGAGGAATTAAAAAAATAAAGATAGTATGTCAAACTGATCTTAAATTGGAATTAGGAGTGTGAGATTTCGTCTTCAGTATTGTCATTTCCTTGCACCCGAAATTATGCTTTTGAGTTTAAGTATTGCAGCCACCTGAAATTCTTCCTCTGCCAAGGCTCAGCAGCGCCCAGGTTTGCGGGGTGCAAAGAGGCTCTGTGCTTAACATACAGGTAAGACTGATCAGGTCCTAGAAATTCACTTTTTTGGTTTAGATTTTGCAGTTATTCTCCTAGAATGTCTAGGATTAAGCTCTATAAAGAAATTGTTCAACCAGGGGTAGTTTTTCCCTTTTTCTGTAGGAAAACCTAATTAGCTGGGAGGTGGGGAACAAGTTTACATTCTCTGCCTGTGCGAATTTAAATCTTCATATTCGATTTCCTGCCAACAAGTGTAATAACCAAGGCTACTAGATTAATATTTTCCATGGTATCTCAAGAAATTGTATTGTATCTCCTGCCTAATTTGACCAGCCTCCTCTACTGCAAAAGTTCTTCAGGCTTTGTATCTGCTGGGCCAGCCAGGTGATGCCCATTGCCTTCATTGTAAGGAACTGTGAAGGCTCTTGGAGGTCAGTCCTGGGGAGTTCAGTGAGAAACCCTGGATATCCCTGGACTATGGGAGGCATTGGGTATCCAGGGCTGTTATGAATAACAAGCACTGAGGTCACAGTCTGGGTCCAGACCACCAGCAGCTGTTCATGTAGCTCTGCTGAAGACTGTTTTGTGATGTTAATGTGCTCATCACTCCTTGCTGAAAGCCTCCACAGCTAGTGCAGAGAATTCAAGATTCAGTGGGTCAGATGGAGGGGAAAGAACAGGGGAAACTAGTAACCTACTAGTTTGGGCAGACAATGCAAAACATCAGGTCTGGCATATCAGTAGCTTCTCTACGAACAGCTAATGCTTTTGTCTAATGAGTTTTTCATATAAAATGCATGAACAATAGAGGCTGGAATCCACATTTCAATTAATATTTTAAGTGTTTTATATCAAGTACTCATAGCAGAAAGAACTGAACTAGTGTGTTCCTGCCCCTGGTGAGTGCCTTAACCACTCAGCCAGCGAGTTTTGCTCGTACTCATCTTCCTTCTGACACACTGAGTACTTAATTAGTCCACACAGAGAAAAACATCTTCAACAGAACAGAGATTGAAAGGAGAGATCTAAGAACACCCTGGAGAAGAATAACAAGGATTCAGATCTCTCTAGGTAGTGGAGCTTTTTGAACCTAACTCCCCTGTTTAAAAGGAACCATTTTAAAGTCTCTATGATACAGATTAAAAGGAGCTGGAAGACTGATGAGGGTCAAGACACAATGAGGGAAACCACCATCTTTACACAGGAGAAAAGGTTCTTCTTCTCTATGCTCAAGCAGCAAATTTTAGCAATTCTCTCCCTAATTCTCTATATGTATGGCAAAAGGAGAGTGGAGGCCAATGGACAGGGATTTGTATTAGACCCCTGTGCTTGAGCACTGTGAAATGACATTTAAATTCCAACCTTTTGGTGTGTGAAAAACAAAACATAGAATCTCTCCATGAGCAGTCATTTATGCATCATTTAATGTACACTAATAACCACACTCTAAAAGGTATTTTCTGCTCAGGTCTCACTGAAGACAGTGGGACTGAGACCCAGTGACTAGGACTATTCCCAGTTTTACTTCAATGGTTAAACTAGAGCAGGCTTTCCTTATCTGTGTTGGGATACTAGACCTGATGGTCACCAGCTCAAGCGAATGGCGATATCATGAGTGGCAGCAGTCTGGGCTGCAGTGATCATGCACTGGTGCAGTTTACAGTCCTCAGGCACATGGGCTTTACAAGAGTAAAGCCAGGACCCTGCCTTTTAGAAGAGCAAACTTTCATCTCTTCAAGGAGGTCAGTAGAACCTCCCGGGAAACTGCCCTCAAGGACAAGGGAGCAGAACAGACCTGGCAGATCTTTACGGATCTAAGGGGAAAGAGATAGAAAATCCAGGTGAAAGAAATTGGATAAGAAAGAGAAGAGATGGGATGGCTGTACTGGGACCTGCTAGCTGAACTAAAGGGCAAAAATTAAATGCACGGGTGGTTGGAGAAGGGAAAGTATCGTGGAAAGAATATAGGAACATAGTCTGGTTGTGTATGGATGGGGTTGGGAAGGTCAAGGTATAGTTGGAGCTGAACTAGGCAAGGGATGCCAAGAAAAAGAAGAAAGACTTCTACAAGTATGTTAGCCAGAAAAAGGAATACTGAAGAAGGCGTACTTCATCTGGTAAGCAAGGTTGGCATGAGGAGAAGGCTAAGGCATTCAACAACAATTTTGCCTCAGTCGCCTCTTGCAACCTCTCTTCCCACACCTCTTGAGTATTTGGTCCACAAGACAGGGCCTGGGGGAGCAGAGTCCCTCCACTGTAACAGAAAATCAGATTTGGGATCACTTGAAGAACCTGAACATACTTTAGTCTATGGAATGTTAAGAGATGTGTACCAGAGTCCCAGGAATTCATTGATTTAATTATCAAGTCACTTTCCATGATATTTGAAAAGTGTGGTAGTCAGGTGACTGGAAAATGGAAATACTATACCCATCTTAAAAAAAGGGTTAGAAAGAAGGACCCTGGGAACTATCAACTTGTCAGTCCCATTATCTCTGTGCCTAGGAAGACCATGGAAGAGATCTTCCTAGAAGCTCTGCTAAGGCACATGGAGGACACGGAGGTGTTCGAGACAATCAGCACGGCTCCAGCAAGGGAAAGTGCTTCCTGACCAGCTGGTGGAGAGACTCCATCAATGGACAAGGAAAGAGCTACAGATGTCCTTTATCTGGAATTTTGTAAGGCCTTTGATGGGTCCCCCAACAACATCTTTCTCTCTAAATTGGACAGAGATGAACTTGATGGATGGACAATTTAATGGACAAAGAATTCACTGGACAACCTTCTTCAGTGCATAGTGGTCAATGGCTTGAGGTCTGAATGGAGATCAGTGACAAGTGGTGTCCTTCAGGGGTCAATTTGGGGATCAATGTCTTCATAAACGACATAGTGGCATTGAGTGAGCCTTCAGCAAGTTTGCAAATCAGACATCTGTGTGGTGGGACTGATGCACCTGAAGGACAGGATGACATCTGGAGGGACTCAGACAAGACTGAGAAGTAGGCCCACGGAAACCTGGAGGTTTAACAAGGCCAAGTGCAAAGTACCTGAGTCAGGACAACTCACGGCCAGAAAGCCAAATGTATACTGGGCTGCATCCAAAGGAGCATGGCCAGCAGGGCAAGGAAGAGGATTTTGCCCCTCTGCTCTGCTCATGCTATCTGGAGTGCTGTGTCCAGCTCTGGTGTCCCCAGGGCCATGAAAGACATGGGCCACAAAGATGATCAGAGGGCTGGAGAACCACTCTTATGAAGACAGGCTGAGAGAGCTGAGGGGTTGTTCAGGATGAGGAAGAGAAAGTTCTGGGAAATGTTATAGCAACCTTCCAGCTCTTACATATACCTAGAGGGATATATGTAAGAGCTGGAGAGGGACTTTTTAAGAGCACATGTTGTGATAGGATAAGGCAAATGGCTTCAAACTGAAAGGGGGAAGGTTTAAATTAGATATGAGGAAGAAGTTCTTTACTCTGAGGGTGGGTGGTGAAGCACTGCACCAGGTTGCCCAGAGAAGTTGATGGCCCATTCCTGAAACTGTCCAATGCCAGACTGAATGGGGCTTGGAACAACCTGGTCAAGTGAAAAGTATTCCTGGTCATGGCAGGGGAGGCTGGAACAAGATGATCTTTAATGTCTCTTTCAAATCAAAGCACTTCATGATTCTATGATTCTATGGTTGTTGAGAGATGGAAATTATGTGAAATTCGCTGAGAACTGTTCTGCTGCCTTGGGAATTCAGAGAAAGGCAATATAAAAATTCATCCTTAAGAACAATAGGAAGCCATGGATCTTGCTTTGTCAGAGAACAGGGTAGATCAAATTTAAAGAGAGTTAAATCCGCTGTTTCCCTCCTTCCCATACACATGCACAAAACTCTCTGTAAAGGCATAGACTTCTGTTTGTTTTGTGTGGTTTCCTCAGGCAGTGAATTATCTAGGACTGAGTCTAAGACTGGCTATTTAGTTTCAGACTTTACGATAAGCTTTTAATTATAACACAGGAGTTTCATTACATGTTACTCTGAGCCAGCTGGAAGCAGTTACACTTTAGTCCTCCCCCTCCCTCCTCACCACAGGATGTCACTTCCAAGGCCTTACCCTTCTTGTCTTGATGATTATGGGATGAAACTGCCACATATGGATCTGTATTTTCAGATGAACCAAGCGGATCCTTCCAATTCAGCATGCGTCCCCTAGCATCATAACCCTGTCGAGCGCGAGAGTCAGAAGTGGTGGTGCTTGGGACTAGGGAACTGGAGTGTCCTGTTTACATTATAAATACAGGTAGGGAAGACAAATCTCATTAGTAACTTACCACACTACCTCTCCATGCTCAGGGATGTACAGACTGCTTTGCTTCTGTGACGGGTGAACATCTTGTCTTAGGCTGAGCAATGTTTCAAAAGTCCTTCAAAACATGACTCCAAAGGAAGAGGGGATTTGAACCTTCCAGATCAGGGTGCTAAAAGGTGTTGCTGAACTGAGCTGGCAGTTCTGTGCCTCTCAACAGAGTTAAATGCGTATGAAAGAGGTTAAGCACTCTTCATCTGAGTCAAACACCCTTTGGCTGGGTTCAGGATACATGCCCAACTCAAACTGAAGTGTCGGCCCACGCTGTCTGATGCTGGCTCAGACAGAAAGCAAACTAAAAATCAATTTAAAACAGAACAATGTCCGAAATGGCTGAAACTGAATGGGAACACCAGAAGAGCTACAAAATGGTGACACCATGAGGCACTCTACCTCATGCCCCCAGGGGAATGGAGGACTGCCTGACATCAGTGTGCTCACACTGCAGCATTCCTCTCCAGTGGGAAATGTCCCAGGCCAGCTGCTCGCACCTGCTTGCACCATCACTAATGCTCCTGTCTGAGCTGATGGTCCAAAAGGGCTCTGAAATAAACACTGAACACCATTTCTGCTCAGAGTGACAGACAATGCCTCACCGCACAGATCTGCCCAAGAACCCGTGACTTCAGCAGCAGCTGAGACCGAGGTCTCACATGCCTTTTTCCATTACAAATGCTCTAGACATACGGTTGCCCTGAACAAGACTGATCTGCTTCTTGCATATCATATACACCCCAAAAACCAGAACATCCACAGGGCTTGCCCCGCTGGAAATACACCACAGTTTGAAAGGTGGTTTGGATGAGACAGTGGCGTGCTTGTAGACTCATACACTTTTTACAGCTGGATCTGGAAAGTACATGAGCATCTAAAGTGCTTGAGATGCTTGGAGTCTATTGTCCCTGAAAGACTGCCCCCACATGGACTTTCCAGTGGCTCAGCTGCTTTGGGGAGGGGGGCACCAAATGCCATCCACACCACAACATTTTGACCTCAAAACCATTCTAAAAATTTCCTTTTGGCATATATGAAAAAGTGAGTTATTTTCATCAGGACTCGGGGAGTTCTGGGCCTCCTTAGTTTGATGTGGAGGAATTATATCCCTATACCTACTTTTCTTAAAGAGCCCATAAAAAAAAGATTTTTAACATATGCTCAAACACAAACTAACTGAATTGGATTATTCACAGACAGAATGGAATATAACATTTTTCATCAGATAATGCTAGACAGACTGACAATAGTCCTCCTTTCTCCTGTCCGCATTTGAACAGCCCAGCAAATTAATTTTACTTCCTTAGATGAATCTTACTTGGAGAGGAGTCTGATCATCAGGCTACAGGCTGCAGAACCCTCTCCTTGCTCCTTTCCTTGATCTTGCTTCACTTCTCAGAAAAATAATTTGGGACTGACTGGGGCAGAGACAGATCAACACAAGGAGCTGAAATTTAGGCCTCACAGAGAAGGCACAGAGCTGAGAAGGTAGAACTTGTGCTTCTGTAGTTTATTTTAAACAGCTCCTGGATAAGCACAAAGCTTCTGAAAGCTTCATCTCAAAAATGCTGTTTTAAATGCCTTCTAAAGCCCTACAGCCCCAGCTCTCAGAAGTTTGGAGAGAGATGATGAACCTAGATCCTCAATTCTACTCTTACAATCAAAAATCTAAATGTTGGCCACCAATGTCCCCAAGTTTTTAGATGTACCCACACACTTCATTTTATCCAGCCCTTTCACCAGCTTCATGGTGTTGAACTACCAATGAAGTCAGCAAAATGCTGCAACTTCTATTATGATGCTGTTATGATTTAAAGAAGTCTTGTTGAATATTAATGACTTTACATTAAAAACAGTCTGTGGTCCTCTTAAGTTTTTGAGGACCACTTTTGATTTACTGAATCATATTATATATGGGAGCACTTTGAACTGTGTTTTGCATAGGACATGACCACAATGAACTGCTTTAACTTGCATGTATAGAAAGGAAAACTGGTTAAATTTACAGTGTTCTCACCATGAAGCCAACCTTCAACTGCAGATAATTGTTAACACAATTTAGCTATGGATGTCAGTCTAAAGGTTTTATACTGACAAGAGCAGGGATTATTTTTTTATTCTCCCATGGTGGAAAGTGCGTTTTCTCCCAGCCACCTTTCTTTCGGACAACAAATTAAAAACTATGGTTTTTAATACAGAGTTTTGAATGTTGCCCAAATAGAAAAGAGAAATCAAATGTTATCCTCTTTTAAAAAGTTTCCATAAGCCCCAGCATGGCTGGGAACAGTGGTAACACACAGATAGAGGATTCCATTTGAACTTCAATCCAAATGTGCTGCCTGCTCCACAGCAATCCTGCAGCAGGACTGTGTGTCCAAAGGGACAGGTAGAGCTCCAGCAACTGAAAACACATGTTCTCTTGAAGCAAGAATATACTGGATCCTGAAAGCATTCGCTCCAACCCTATTTTATGCTTGGCAACTCTTGTGCACATCTCCAAGGAACAAGATGAATAACAGGGCAGAGAACAGTCTAGAAAACTGAAATTGCGGAATTTTCATGTTTTTTTTTCCCTAAGGATTAAACCACAGTGCAAGCATTCATGGGGTCCAGTCTTCAAGTTTATACCCCGTTCAGCAACAACAATAAATGTGTACAGTATTTGATCAACTTACACATAATGCTGCACTCAACATAAGAAAGCAATTAGTCATTGCTTGATAAGGAGGTAAAAGAGAAGAAAATCTTGCCAAGTAGCAATCATATTTAATGCTTGTCTTTGATATGCACTTATATGCCTATATCTCTTTCCAGACACTTGCACTTTTAAGTGTGCTTAAAGGAGGAATTCTAAGGAAAAGCTATAAGTATGGTTAAAGAAAAAACATTTCATAATACAGAAATCTAGAGGAAGTATATGCCTAGGGGACACATTTTCTGGGAAAAAAAAATCTTGAACCATATATTGCCAATACACAGAGACTTTCCTGGTAATGGAAAGCTAAGGCTTTGTGAAGATATTAATGTGTACCAGATGGCCCCTAAGTAGAGAGGGGTTCCACACAAATGCAAGGAATCAGTATATTCTCTCTGTTACCAAGGTGTTAGTCTAGTACACACTGAGAAGCAAGCTTACACTGAGAAGCAAGCTAATCGAAACAAACAGTCTCCCATTTGATTTTGAGGAATCAGGGCAGGAGCAGATTAAACCTTAATAGCTTGTCCCAGTTGTGTCAGAGCTGTATTTTGCTAACACTTACTACTAGGCGGTGATACTGCTCCTGTGAGCAGTATCAGAGTGTCCTGTAAGTGCCTAATAGCCAGTCCACTGGGTGAATTTCACCTCTGAGCAGAGTGGCACCACAAATGTATGAGCTAGTTAAGTTTATCTCACAAACAAAGAAAAGACTGAAGTGGCAGGCAACCCAGTCCTGGCCCTCTCACACACAGCCATTATCAAGCTTTTACAATGCACTAAATAGTTTGCAACATGTAGTGGGCCTTTTTTCCCATTACACCATTTTTACCCCTCTGACTTGCAAATAAGCTTTGTTGAGATTTAACGAGGCTTTAACACATCTGAGATGTTGCCAGTACCTCTGTGTTAATAATGGTTAATACAAAAACATCTGAAAAACCAATTCTGCCTTTGTTTTAAAACAAAGTATCCGAATAACTGTACACATAGTGCATTTCAAACGTCTTTGTTTAAAGAAAACATGTAAAAATCAAATAGACACACTTTAAAAAAATCTGGTTTAGGTGCTTCCATTATTTGCAAAAACTTTTCGTTTGGAGTGCTGTAATCAAGTAACAGAGGCAGAGTAAAAGCACTTAGTGCCTATGAGCACAGATAATGATTCACAAAGGCTGCACTTCTGTAACTGTAGCTTGTTCTGAAGTGCACTTGTAAAATGTAAAGAGGATTCTTTTCAGGTTTAAAACAAAGACAGAGATTCAATACTATCAGTATTTGATAGCTGGTCTAATATGCACAAGCCATTAGAATCTCAGAGGTTAAGATATCTGCACACTATCCTATTAACAGCTATAGCAACCTAATTAGACAGTTAGAGGGAAAGTTAAATCAATACTATAGAGGGAGAAAGGCCTATGGCTAGGGGGTAATATAAGGGCCCAATTCACTAAGAATTGATGTTTCCAAAGGTAATGGAAGCTGCTTAGACTTTTGCAGAGTGATTTTGCTAAATCTCCTTGTTTAAATATGTGGCTCCTGCATAATTTCTCTCTGTGCATCCAGACCTTCAGCCTGCTGTCCTCCCCTTGGGTGTCACTTGAGTCACCTGCTTGGACTTTGCACTTCTCTTGTTTGCAGCTGGTCATGTGAGATTGCTTTAGGAAGAGAGTCCATGTGCCAAACTCAGGAGGAGGCTGGTGCTAAAATACAAAGCTAAGGGCTTGGTTCTCCTTTCATTCACACTGGCACAGATTGGCAGTAAGTCTGTTGAAGGAGGATGACTTATAGTGGCATAAATGAAGAGAATCAGGCTTTATGACTTCTTTTGGAGCTTCAGATGACTTTGGATATATTTAGCCCACTAAGCATTCGATCAATTCATATTCTGGTATCAGTGTTCTGAGGCTTAATCTAGTACAACATACCATTTACCTTTGCATTAAGCTGTACTCAGTAACATCAAAATAGATAATTCATATTTTTTTGTTTTTTTCAAGATACAAAATTACTCAGACCAGTCACTGCAGTAGGCAAACATGAACAAGTTTACCGAGACTGGTTTACTACCTCATCCTAGAATTTTTGCACCCCTGATGTAGAAGATCAATAGAGGTGACTATGTTAGGTGAAAAAAAAGCCCAACTGCAAAAATATCAGACTAGATATTTTAACTAAACCCATAAAAGGAGGGGCTGACTTACATAGAGACCACATTATCAGGATGTACCTGAGAGGGGTCAATGAAATAAGCTGTAGAAGGCGGGACATAAACGGGAACCCATGTTAATGCTGCATCAGCCTTTCTCTGCTGCACCTGTCTATAAGGTCCTGCTTTAAAAGCTGGGTTCATTTATGGAATCTGTCTTTGGGCTTGACATGCCTGGACAGTAAAATGTAGTCTCTCTTGTTAACTGTACTCTCCTGACTTCAACTTTTTTTCATTCTGCTGTTCACTTGAAACACTTTTCTGCTTTCTTGGTTAGATTAAAATATCAGTTTTTACTATAATACCTACTAATACTCTAGCTGGCAGGATCCAGAACACAGTTCCACAGCTATAACTCTGCAGACTATGGAATTCACTTTGAAGCAGGAAATCTAGAACATGTCTGGCACATCAACACTATGCCCAATGCCACCCTCTTTATCTTTACATTCAGCAATATGGATTTTATCATTACTCTTCTTTAAATATTGCTCTGTGCATTAGAAATATAGCAATTTCATAATGAAAGAAAGCATAAACCATATATGCAGATGAAACTGCGAGTCTTTCATATATTAGAAAGTCTCAAATTGCCTTTGATTTTGTACATTCCCTTCACAGGTTTTCATTACTATACTTTCAAATAAGTTTCACCTGCACATTTTTCATTTCCTGGTAATAAATAGTAGGGGGAATTTGATTTTATTTTTACAAATGTTGAGCAGGATTACCGTGCCTCCAGTTATTTATATTCTTCTGTATTGAGCTGTCATTGGTACCTACTCTGCAGGCATGAGATGAAAGACTCAATTAAAAGTTCATCACAACTTCACACTAACCCACCTCTTGTTTGGCTGTGTTCAGCCAAATGTATGGTGAATTTCATCTAGCTCTAATGAACTGCTAGTCTTGTACAGCCTGAAAGCAACTTCATAAGGAGGCATCCACCCCACATGGAATTTTGCCATTGACTTCACTGGCAGCAATACCACGCATCCTCTTAGCTTGTGGGTATTTGTCTTTGTTCAGGATGTCTGTAAGAAAAGTCATCGCAATATATGTCTAGGTCTGAATTTAAAGTGATTATTTATTCTGCAGTGACTCCTCATGAAGACATTCTTCACTCCAAGAACCAGCATAATCTACTTCCAAATATGTAGAACAGAGTGTTAGAAAGCACTATGAGTACAGATTATCAGCTGCCTCATGGGAACCTGCTACTCTATGCTTGCAGAAATAATCCTCTTCAGTTCAGGTCATTTAATTAGCTATGTAAATTTGAATGGACAACATAAAATACTCACCCTAGCACTGACAAGAACCTTCAGAAATTGAGGCACAATCCAGTCTCAAACCACAGTGGTAAAAGGCTAATTTTCCTTATGAGAGATCTTTCTGTAACCCAGGGATGGTTCTGCTTTCCCTAAGGTATTTCTGACTGGCTGCTGTAGCAGCAATGGCACCAGCTCCTGAGTGGGATGTGAGCTACTACCTTGTTTGTCCTGGTGAACAGATAAGATGCATCACTTTTTTCACCTAAGTATTTCTTCGAGTGTTCAGATGAGGCATGCTTTTAATCATGTCTGCTGGCATGCCATTAAAATAGGCCACATCTGACTTTAATTCAATGGAGACACTTTTGAGGGAAGACAAGAAAAGAGCGATTGAAAATCAAGAGGTGTGACTTAATCCTAGTTGTGATTAGTGAATCGGGCCCTCAAAATCAAGACAAAACAAGTAAAAAAGGGTAACAACTATTTGAGTACAGAAACTACTAGCTACCACAAGGATTGGGGAAGAATTTTAAAAAACACTTATAAACTGACCATACACTGTGTAGTAAGACATTTCATGATCAGGTGAAGCAGTTGAAATGTCTATGAACAAAATAAATTGGGAAGAAACATTAAATATAACAAAAGTACGAAAATATAAAAAAGTTTAGTAAAAACTGATTCCTCCAAAACGGATTTGCTGTCAGTAAATATTGAAACTAAGAACTTCCTTACCATTCAGGGCTACGAAGGAATCTGAAAGACAAATAACAGGGGAAAAATCATTATTTCTATCTTGTTTTTTTCTTTTAAGTAGTTTGCTGCTAATAACTTAAAGTTTCAGCTGATATTTATAAGCATGTGATTTGCACACTAAGGACCCAGGCAAAACTAATATTTGGACATACCCAAAAACATCTGGCTTTGAAAGTCCTCGTGACCTGCTCTGTACAGGAGGTACCGAAGTGGGAGGGTCAGTGTCCTCCCTGGTTTCTTTGCAAATCCTAGTCTAAGGCAAGGCATTGCAGGGGATGCAGCCAGCAATGTCAGTCAATGAGCACAAAACTCATGTGACCCAGGGTCACATGAAGTTATAAAATCAGCTGCGTTAGCGGGAAATGAAATCTACCTCTGTGCAGTGTTAAGGTTCAATGCACAATTCATGGCTAAAGAGGGATTTAAGCAGGGTATGGGATTTGCTGCTCTCTGCACAGAAGCAGATCTCTCTCCATGAGCACAGTGTGCTGTTCCTGAATAATTTCCTACCCTCCTTATAACTAATATCAGGTACAGTCCACTCCTGCATAACCTCACCAAGGAGAGCAGAACTGGCTGAAAAGGGCAAAGATACACCAGCTGTGAACTGGCCTGATTTTGGTGCTAACCCATATTACAGGGGAACAGAAGGAGGCCTATATGTACACCTCCTTTAAAAATCTTTGCAACAGTTTACATTACCCTATCTTAGGATAGAGGCTGAAATCCTTGTACTCCTTCAAGCACAGTGATCGGAGTAATTAATGGCTCTTGAATAAGGTTGAGCAAGGCATGAGAAGGCTCTGGCTTTCTCCAGAGCAGCTGGCCCACACTATGGCCCATGGCACAGTCTATCCCTCTGTTATTTTTCTCTGTATTGCAGAAATAATGACTCTCTCACTGTACATTGATTACTCAGCTTCATCAGTCTTATTGTATCAGTGCAAATTACACTGAAAAGAACGCGAGTCTTTATTTCACAAGGTTTATAAATAATATTTGGAGCTCTGAATCAAACCAGACTCAGTGAGAACATTTGGAACAAGAGCTGTCCTGAACACAGATGTTGGTATTCCTGAAGGCTCAGAAATCAGCATGCAAGGTTTCTTTGCATGCAGTGCAAGCTATGCACTTTTAATCATTTCAGTACAAAACTATAAATGCTTAAAGATCATCTTGAAGCTTCCAGCTAAGGCTGTCAGTACTCAAGGTTTACCATTAAAATTTCTTAGGTAGTGCCAATAGTACCTGACCCTTATTACCATGAGGTTGTCCAGACTGCATGTAAAATTCTCTAAGATTCACAAACTAAGCAGTTGTCATTTCTTGGTCCGGATCCAAAACAGAAGATATATTTCACTGTCTCACTATGCTGCACGGGAATGTAGTCCAAGTCACAGACTACACCAAGAAACCAAGCCACTTCTGTACATTTACATAAACAACCCAACCACCAGGGCTAATAAAGACAATGACTCCAATTCATTATGCCATTGCTGTAATCAATATCCTCTAGAGCTGAGCTTTCCTCATTATGCAACCACTCTGAAGTCCAGTGTTCGTATAAATCACGTGAACTGGGCTACTTTCCTCAAACACATTTAAACAACAGTTCTTCTGAACCTGCATTATTAGCTACAATGCTGTCCCTGTTGTGGCTTATGTTGCTACAAAAGAATGCCTGACAGGTAATGGTGATGTGAGGCATTCAGGAGGATACTGTGACACATGGTAAATAGAGGTAAAAGTTCTGCTTACTTTGGCAGTCACCCAGGCCATCTGTATTGCCACGTTCTATGTCCTGTTCAAATGCCAGTCTAAATAATAGAAAGAAACAAAACAGTATGAATAACAACAGTCAGAGGCATAACCAGAAAGAAATTATCACATGTTCGATTGAAATAAATCCCTGCTGTGAAACTGGCTATTTCTTTGGAAATTCCTCACAAAGGCTGAAAAACCGCAACATACACACTTGAGCTATTCATCATTGCTTAATGATTTCTTAGCTTCTAATGATACTTTGTCTTTATATTACTACTTTTAAAAATCCACTGTATGCCTCATTACCAAGGGAAGAAAAGACCTACATTTTTAAAACTGTTAAACATATGATGTTATCAGAAGCAACTGGAACCCCACCTTAACCTGTGCACAGAGTAGGTGGGATGCTCTGGCACTTTGGTGTGAGAAGGAAGCTAAACCACTGGGCAGGTACTGTGTTTGAGGAAGAAACTTGCATTTCAGCAACCTCTTAGGTACAGCACCAGATGGGGCTGCAAGGCATAAGGTCCATCCCACAAAGTGTCCATCCCACATAAAGGTATTCACTTTAACTCAGGGGGATCTACTGACACCCACATGTTTTTCATGCTGACGTGCTCCCACCTTCTCTCTGTGACTTTGGATAACTATTGAAGCTACTCTTCCAAATTCCTGTGTGGTCAGAGGTGAATGACAAGAACCTTGGAAAACTTCCAAATGCAAGCCCTTGTCTGTATTAGGATCCTGCCCTTGAGGCATAATTAGCCTTGCAGACAACTTATTCTCTGTGTTCTTAAAACACCTCCAGTGCTCCACTGTCACCTACTCCAGGAGGGTACCTAACATCTCTGCCTCCTGTTGGCTCATTTAGAATTTCACCAGATATCTTCACAGCTGATCCGAACCCTCTTTCTAAGCACTGGATAGAACATGATCTGCCTTGCTCACTTTTGGACTTTATCATTGTAAGCTGCACAGCCTCTGTCTCGATGGATCTGTTGATGAAAGTGGGAGCTGCTTTTACAAGTGAGGTACAGAAGTCCCCTACAACTTGCCTCAGAAGCTGAAGAAGTCTCAAGCACTTTTGGAGTGATGAAAAACCCAATATGGACCCAGGTGCATTTTAACATTATCCTAGCAAATGCCAAATCAGAAACAGCCCGCACTTTTGTAGTCAAGCATATACAGACACAGCTACAGCATCCCCGGCAGATGGGGGAAATCAGCAAATTAAGAACAAGACAGAAATATGGGGATTATAACTTGTCCATTTTATACTGAGGACCTGCAGCAAAGCAGGGTTAAATGGCATCAAATGTAGGGCTGTCAAGGCTCTGTGATGTCTGTGCTACTCTTCCACTACTATCATGAGGGAATACAGCTGTATAGCTCAGAGTGGGCAGTCATGTAATGTGTCAGAAGTGGCCAAGAAATGCAAGCTCTGAAGTGGGTTTGCTCCCTGTAACCTTCACTGACTTTCATTATCATAAAATAATTAAATTCTACTGTTAAGCAAGGGGAGATCCAGCACTTCTCTAAATCTGTTTTAAGCCCTTACTGTGCTCTGTTATTCCTCTTAGTAATGCATTAAATTAGAAGGACTGGTTTTGTTTTCAGTGGACAAATTACTTCGGTAATTTAATTTGGATTCTATTGCCTCTTTAATCAGCTGTGATGGCTCCAGTGTAGGCTGGTCCAGACATATCCATCCAATTCACTCCTTTCAATAATACACGGACCTTAATACAGCTCTTTCATTTTCTTCTTCCTCCCCTTTCAGCAGTTACCAATCAGCTGACTGTTCACAGCAAAAAAATTTGTGAGACATTTCGGAGGTGAATGCAAATAAGGTAGAAACAAACACTTCCCACATTTTTCCCTCTCTGAAAGCCTCATGTTTCAAATAGCTTTGCCCAAGACTGCCTGGCACCAGTGCCAGAGCTCCACGGTCCATCCAGCCAGAGCCCTTACTCACTTGGAGCCAAGGACCAGCTGCGTGCACAGCCCGCTCTCCTTCACCCATCCGCAGTACGGGTCTCTGGATGCTATGCAGGCCCTTGGGAGAGAAGAGCACAAGGTGGCATTCATGAGTGCTCCAGCTTCCCCACTCTGAGCACAGGCCTCTGACAGCCACCACAAAACACGTACTTTTTGCATTTGCCATGACGCTCACAGCGCCCCAGGGGAACCTTGATGACACAGGTGGAGAAGGCAACGTACAGGGCACTGCTGGGCTTGTCAAGCTGCATTCCCATGATCCGCTTGTCCTCCATGCCATCGTAGCTGCACCTGGTTTGGGTAACAGTGAGTTGTGGTTACAAGTGGTCTCCGCTGGGAAGCAAGGGGAAATCTTATTTATTCCCCAGGATGGAAAAAAACCCAAACTCACAAAAATCACAAAAACTTCCGCTGAAAGTCCATAAGAAAGGTACAATTGAACAAGTCAAGGAAAAAGAACACACACTAGCCACTAAAAATACTGATAGACATATAAGCAATTATTAAAAATGCATGGGTTAGGAACTGGAGACCGACAGCACACCAGACAAGCTTCTGACAGCCCTTCATTTTAATGTTTATTCTTCTCCAGCACTCAAAGTAGCTGAAATTTCTGCATGATTATGGCTCACTTCAAAGCCCCCTTAGGCATATTTGAGGAAGACTGAAATGTGGAAAATTTCCCTTGGAGAGCAGCTTGCTGCTTGTTGAGTTATTTGGAGAGGAATCAGGGTTTTTTATAGGATTAGGAAATTAATCTTCCTTTCCAGAACTTCATTTTTAATTATCCGTCAGCTGCTGCATAGGATGGGCTATTTTCTACATACTGAATAAAAAATCTTATTGCAATGTAGAGACTGATAAGCAGACATCCCCTCCCTAAACAATTTAAAATTACTCAAAAAAACTTGGCTTCTCTAACCGCTTCTGTTTCTATGGGACAAATTATTCTCTGGGAAATCAGAAGTTCAAAGTCACCCACATGTGAGTACAAAGAATCAGATACACACTTTTCAGGATTGTAAACACTGATCTCCTCCAGGAAAAGGCTGTCATTTAGGAAACCAGTGTTTCCTGTACGTGCCAAGAACTTCAGGATGATTCCCTTCTCTGACCCCAAGAAAACCACGGTGTAGTTCTGATACGGCCCAGCAGCAGAGTCAACAGCGATTTTGGTCAGGCGATATCTGAAATAACAGAGCATTTTCACTGATAAATCACAGAGATAATCACCGAATTGTAATTTTTTTAATCACTTCATGTCAGATAAGTGTCTGGTAGACTTCTAGCAACCATAAACCACATTTAAACTCTTTTTCTACCTGACTATAAATTGACACAGACTGTACCAGTTTGGCTCCACAGATGCCAGGGAATTTTCATGAGTTTGCATGCCCACACATCCAATAGCCAGCAGAAGTGTCCAGAAATTCAGAAGTGTCTAGAATTTCAGAAAGCTGAAACTCTAGGAGTTTGAGGGCATTTAGGAATTATCCTTCCAAAAGCCTGGTGATTTCTTCAGACAGGGATAGAGAATCAGCATAGTGAACTGTTTTTAAAATTTCAAGCTCTGCCACATTAAAAACAGCTGAACTAGGTTCAACGTTTTTTGTCAGGAAAAGCTCTGTCAGTGCAGTAGTGAGACGCTGAACACTTTACCTCACTAAAAATAATCGCACAACCACCACCAAGCAAGTTCAGTGCTGAGGTGGTATCAAATCTTGGGATGACACAATTTATTGAAAACAAGTATACTGGTGGTTTGGTACCAGTTAGATGGTACTGCCTACGAAAGGGAAGCAGTCAGTGGAGCTTGCTGCTCTCATCTTTGGTTGGAGGTACAGAACCGAACAGAAAAATCGGACAGAAGATACATTACTATTACCAAGTTAGACCCTTCCAGAGCTAAGTGTCCAACACAACACTCTACCTTTGTTCAGAGGAGGAGAGGAAAATATGGCAAAAGTTAGTCACATTATTCCATTCACTGCTGGAGGGTAGATAAGCAGTATAATGACCACAGCAGAGAGCGGGAATGTATTTTGATAGGAAGGGGATGGTGTACTTAACATGTGCTGATTTATGAGTCTTTGTTCAAATCTGTTATAATTTTTTCTTGCTGCTATGGAAAGGATGCAGATTCTGCAATTACATCTGCCTATACACTTCTGCAAATATTAAAGCTTACCAGTAAATAACCTGACAGACATCTGCATATCCTGTGAACGTATCCTGGCAGACGTTGTATCCTGTGTACATATTCCTGAGTTTTCTGCTGATCCTTGCCTGAAGTTTTTACAGAGCAGTCTCAAACGTTGACCCATAAGCCAAAAGGCAAGTATACCTTTCTCCCACACCATTTCCTACAACATCCGGTTTAAGCACAATGTGGTTGGAAAAGACTGAGGTCTTTCCTGTCTTGAAAGCTGCTCAGGGAGTTCTGCAGCATCTGCTCAGCTCTGCTATCATTCCTAGCTGGATTTGTGGCCAGGACACCAAGGACACTGATGGAGTTGGGGGGTGTTTGAAGCAGGGCTATTAGCACAATGTGACAGCAACAATGTGGAGAGGAGTTCACTTGGTGTACGTACCTGACCATTGTTCTCAGGAACCAGGGCCGGTTGACAATGGAAGGTACAGCCTCGTCCATCAGCGGATGTGTTTTGATGAAGTTCAGAGTATCATCCGGGAACTCATTAGATGTTACATATTTTTCTAATGATGCAGAGCCAGCACAGCAACCAGGCCTATATAAAACAAGAGAGTGAAGACAGAAAACTTATTTAACATCGAGAGCAAGCTTTCTCTTGTGATGAAGCTGTCACTGAAATCTGATGTGCTTTACAGGAGTTTAATTTGGAGGAGGATTGAGAAGTGTGGTGGACTTGTTCAGCCCCTCAAGGGAAGCCTAAAATCCTGCCCTGTCCTTCATTCAAAAGGACTTGATGTGTCATGAGCTCAAAATCATTTTTTCATCAGGAGTGCTACACACAGAGTTTGTAATTTATCTACTCATATGAAATGTAATCACAGCGTGTGTGCATCTGGCTTGATGCTTCCCAACGCCACAGGTGTTTTCTGATCTGTAACTTGCCTAGTTGACTGCTCTTTCCTGGACTGCTCTCTCAGTCCCCATAATACAAAAGCAAGTTAATTTTTTTAAACAGGTATGAAAGAACACCACTTTTAGTCACATCTGACAGAAAACAGACTATTGGAGAAGACAAACTGAATAGCATCCATGTAAACATTGGTTTTACCCTTTGTTCAATTTGGATGAGATGATTTAAGAATGGTAGTTAAGAATTGAGAACTTTCACTGAAAAGTTATCTGTCATTCTTTGGCAACTAAAATGCAAACCTGCTCACGCTATTTCTAAAATCTACCTGCTCCTAAGAGGTAGTGCAATCTTCTTGCCTGGACAGGCCAGCTCTCAAAGAAGCTGCAAAATGTTTTGCTTGCTAATATTGTGTAAGTAATTTTCTTCAATGAAAGGCCCATTCGATCCCATTTTCTACAGCACTATGATTCTTCAAACTTTGAGCCAGTGTGAGATGGGAAGATGAAAGATGGACCATTCACTCATAAAGGCATTGCATCATCCAATTTTCATCTACTCTGCTACATCTGATGTGGGTAAAGGCATTGACATCAAGAGTAATGTCAGCTTGAACAAAATACAGGACTGGTCCTATCATCTGTGTTGCTCAGATTTAGATAAACATTCAAACATTAGGTAAATAAATCTTGTGTGGGAAGGTAGCATAGGACTCAAAGGAACTAGCTGTGCCAACAAGTCTGGTCCCACAAGAGCTGAGCAAGGAATATTACATGCAGACAATGTATGCTCTTGCCTCTTCATATCAAAAATACTTTAGTTGTCTCGTAATTGCATGTAGAACTAGCAATAGGTGGAGAGAAGGAGAAATCCAGGGCATGACTGGTTTCCTGGGTCCTTGCTAGGGCACTTGACCCATGAGGCAACATTCCCAGAGAACTTGAGGGCGCAGCCTGCACCTTCTGGCACCCTGGTGTTTACGGTTTCCATGTATCTAATCTGGAGGCTGATTTACTCCTAAATCCTAACAGCATGATTGGATTAATCCCGTTTTAATCTCAAAACTGGTTTAGTCTAGCATAAATCCGAGCAAACCCTGCTGTCTGGCCAGGAAGTGACACCCCTGAAGGGCTCTGGTAGATTTCTGAAAAATGTTAGGATCAATAGGGTCAGTAATGCTTCTGCATCATACTGAGACATCCAGATAGAAATGACCTTATTTCAAAGGTGCCTGTCATGTACTTCAACATGAGCTAGAAGTAACGATCATTTCTATCAAGCAGATTGATTGCCAAACATTATGTGAAACACTGTTCACATTTCACTTCGCTTTGTCTCCTTCAGACTTCAATATTGTCGCATCTTCATCATAAAGTTGGCCTGCGATTGGCTCATCCCAAACTCTTAATGCAACTTTCTCTTTTTTCCCACTGAAATGGATGGAAATTTCTCCTTCTTCTTTTCCCCTTCCCTGCCAATATATCTCAGTAAGGTCCAAACAACCTTGGAGCCATCATGAAGCCTTGCACTCCCAAGGCAGACCATCGTGTCAACAAGTTGTTTGAAACACTGCAAAATGGAGAAGAAAATCCTGCAACATGGCTAGAAGCTGCATCACTAATGCTCAGACTGAAAACAGACACAGAATGTACCAGATTTTCCAGTCACCTCCAGGCTCTTCTTTTGACTGAAACTTCAGAATAAAGACAGCAGAGTAACTCTACACTTGGCAAATCCAAAATGTAATGGGCCAAATTTGGATTAGGCAGAAACTCAGTGTCCACCATGGAGCTTCACAGACAATATCCTGAGCTGGAACCAACCCACAAGGATCACTGAAGTCCAGCTCCTGGCACCACACAGGACACGTCAAGAATCACACCATGTGCCAGGAGAGCATTGTCCAAAAGCTTCTTGAGCTCTGCCAGGCTGGTGACCACTTCCCCGAGAAGCCTGCTCTAGTGCCTAGCCACTTCCCTGCATGAAGAACTGTTTCCTAATGTCCAGCCTAAACCTTCCCTGACAGTTTCAGGCCATTCCCTCAGGTCCTGCTAGTTGTCACCACAGAGAAGAGATCAGCGCCTGCCCTTTCTCCTCCTATCATGAGGAAGTTGTATATTGTGATGAGGTCTCCCCTCAATCTCCTCTAGGCAGGCCGAGTGGCCTCAGCTACTCCTCACATGGTTTTCCCCCTAAGCTCTTCACCGTGGCCCTCCTTTGCTTGCTCCCAACAGCTTTGTATTCCTCTTATATTGTGGTGTTCAACACTGCACAGAGTACTTCAGATACATATTTTTTAAATTATTTAAGATATCACAAGCAGTGTAAAACATGCAATAAAATGGTAAAGCTTAAGTGAGATAATGAATTTGATTTATCTATATGCATCTTAATATCTCAGAGGAAAATGCCATTGGTGTAAATGAGTTAACGTGTCTGGCAACAGCAATTTGTGTGAAATGGAACTTGTAAGAAATATGAAGAATGTAGTAGAGGAGATGTATGCAAACATGTGGAAGTAGTGGGTGGGGGGAAAACAACTCACAGGAGGAATGAGGTAAACTGAATCTCCACTTTGGTAGAATGCTCTTTTTTACTTTCCATCCACTGTGGCTGTTAATCTGCATGTTAATCATAGAACAGCAAACTGCAGAACTAGTGCAGGCTTTGTAATGAGATATATCCATTACCGAACAAATTTGCAAAAACTGTGTAACTCACACCCCTCTTAAGTGATTATTCTGACCAAGTGGATCTAATGCTGGCTGATATATGTTACACAAATGTCATTTAAGTGGAAAAATCTCAATTGCATAGCTTAGATCCAAATTCAACTCAACATTTACTTTACTGTTGCAGCATGTATAATTGTATCTGCACCTTACAAGGCTGTTAAAATTATCAAAAAGCCTCTGTAGCCTGCATGAAGGAACAGAACAATATCACTGTACATGAAACATACCTGGGCTTGGGCACTCGTTCATCAGGAACTGGTGTCCATGTGGAGTCTGGAGACTTTTGTTCTTTGAATCTCCCAGTAAATACATTGGCAATGTCAAGCATGTCATAGGCACAGACTGCAGAGCCAGGGATGCTGCAAAGTGACATTTCCCAGAAATTGTTACTCATCCTGCAGTTATGCATAAAACCTTGAGGAAAAGATACGCTCTGTAGATGTCTTCCTGTCCCAGGTTACTCAGTCCTGAACTCTGAATCCGGTATTGACAGGAAAAGCCAGCCCCATGGAAAAGACTGAATACCAATCAGCTCCTGCCAAGAGAATTTATTTCTAAAGCCTCTACAGAAAGAAGCAATTGCAACAATCTTGAAGAAGGGAAAGAATTGGTGAAACTCTGGCTATCACTGGCAATGCATGAGGAGTACTGGCCAGTCTCATTCAGAACCCATTATTTGGAAATTTAAGGTCTTCTAAGTCATAACATCTCTTAGCACCAATCCTTGTAGTCCCTGCTGTGCCTGAAAAAACACATTGCAGACAGTTCTAATCAAACTGAAAGCATGCTGCCATGTGCCATTTACCTTGCTTTTACATGTAATTCATTCATGCTCCCACGGCCTGATATCCAAGACATGTTCCCAACGAAAAGGAGTTAACTATGTTCAGGAGTTTGCTCTACTCAGTGAAATGTAAAGAGCTTGTAAAAGCAAATTTGATATTATTTTAAGATCATAGCATTGCAAGTGTCACCTTTTTGCATACTTGCATGCAACTGCACCGCAGCATAGTCCTAACATAGTTATATTTTTACCTACATACTTCCTGAAAGGTTTACAGGTCTACAATGATCAATCACTTGGAAGCATGAAATAGTAATTTGTCTCCCTTTCTTTTTTTTTTTTTGTACATGAACTACTGTATTTGTATCTGACTTCAGCCACTTGATTTTATTGGGTAAATAGCATGAACCCAGCTGGCTGAGGCTTTCAATCCTGCTCTTAGCTAGTAGGTTAGTATACATCAAAGAGAAAATGTAGGAACTATAATACTGTTACAGAGGATTAAGCTAAACTCCTAAAGATATATAAATTGATAGAAAAACAACTGTTTGAATAGTAAGAATTTTCAAAATGCTTTTTACTGTAGAAAAACAACAGTAGTCTTTGATCTCCACAGATTTGCCTTTTTACATGGAAGAAAACTTCAAAGCTCTATATTAATGTGATAGTACACAGTGAGAGCTTTAAATGGAGGCAGCCGTACATTTATTGATGTAAGAGATCATCAAGGGTGTATCTGGCCACACAGAGGACCTCATCCTCTTAAAGACAGCTTAAGACCCACTCCATCTAGAATATTTTGCACAGTGCTGAGTTAAGTCCTACAGGAAAAAAAAAAAAACCATAAAATCTTGAGGATATGTTACATACAACTACCCATGCTCAACACACAGTTACACATGGATGGAGGTATTGCTGTACTGAAAGGAGTGCAACATCTTTTACTCTGGAGGTGGTAGATTGCAGGTGTGTACTATGATGCCATGGTAAGGATGGAGCACTATGGGTCACAGCCAAGGGGGTTTAAGCCAGCTCTGAACGACTGGACTACAACTCAACACTAGTTTCTACCTGGGTGACCTGATTAGACTGAGGAATCTCTTCCACTTCAGTCTAGAAGGAAACTTTGTTCTCCAGACCAGAGGTATTTGTAGCAACTTTTCTTTAGTGGAAGAGGAACGAGTGATGCGTTTATGTCAGAAGAAGGTTTTGTAGAATTACAGAATCACAGAATATCCTGAACTGGAAGTGAGTCACAAGGATCATTGAAGTCCAAATCCTCCTGCACAGGACTCCCCAAGAATCACACCATGTGCCTGAGGGCATTGTCCAAATGATCCTTGATGTGAGCAAGGCTTGGTAGCCTGTTACCTCTGCTCCCTGGGGAGCCTGTTCCAGTGTCCAACCACCCTCTGGGTGAAGAACCTATTTTTTCTAATATCCAACCTAAACCTCTATGACTCAGCTTCCTTGAGTCCTCTTACAGGTCACTGAGATTGGTGCTTGCCCCTTCTTTTCACCTCATGAGGAAGCTCTGAACTGCAGTGAGGTCTTCCCCCAGTCTCCTCTGAGCTGAACAAGCCAAGTGGCCTTGTGTTCATCATACAGCTTCCCCTCAAGTTCTTCAACATCTCTGTAGCTCTCTTTTGGATGGTCTCCAATACCTTTAGATCCTTCTTACTTTGTGGCACCCCAAACTGCCCCCAGCACTGGAGGTGAGGCTGGCCCAGAGCAGAGCAGGACAATCCCTCCCTTGCCTGGCTGGCCATGCAGTGCCTGATGCACCCCAGGACAGTGTTGGCCCTCCTGGCTGCCAGGTCTGCTAATAAGCTCTCTCCAAGAATATATGCCTTCCTATCATCTTCCATGGCTGGCAAAACTGCAGCCTGTAAAATAGTATTTTGCTTTTTACACCAAGTACTTAGATTTTAAAATGCAAGACTTAAGGAAAAGAATTATTCATGGCACACCACAGGAAACGCTAGCAGAGTGGGAAGACAATCTCAATTTTGAGATAATTGCGAGATACAATCTATTTTCTGATGCTGAATCTCTATTTGTTCACTTGTTTTTATTAAGCCAGATTGCATGAAAAGAGATCATCTTAATTTAAGCTTGTATTCCCTATTGGTGGCATAATTATTCCATTGCAGTTCCTATTATTTTGATGTCAAAAGCAGTGATTATACATTACAGGCCCAGGCTTACTCTCATTTGAAGTCAGTTCTGTGAATGACCTCACTGAGGTCAGTCTTTGACAACGGGAGGCAAGGGTACAGCAAAACTAAATGTATTTCATCAATAAAATTCCTCTTTCACCTCAAATGTTATTCTGTGAAACTGCAATATATTTTTAATTAGAAAGCTACTTTTTTTTTAACTTCTCTGGGAGTTCTCAATAATTAGATACAGTTACTCTTCTAATAACTTCCAGAGAAACATGTATTATATGTAACAGTAATAAAATCTCTACAGATGTACTGATGCTTTTGGATAACCATGCAAAGAAGGAAATAGGTTTTCTGAGGACCCTCCTTCCCAGCCAGTAAGACCTTGGTTCTCCCAGGAGAGTCAGGGGGCAGCAGGGTCAATGCAGGGTCAAGGATCAATGCAAGAGTCACCAGGGATGCATAAAACAAAGAGAAGGAGATAACACGGTTCCTGAAGGTTTAGCTATAAACAGGACAGACACAGTCCTTTCTTTGTGAGGAAAATAACACTGTATTTTCTCTCTGGAATAATATTCTGCAAGTTACAAGCTACAACACTTCTTGGTGGCCGGTGTGAACAATTCCTATGTAAAGAAAAGTGTGTCTGAGGAATGTGTCCAGACAGTAAACGACTGAAAGCCACCCTAAGTCATCAGGTATGAGCTAAGCAATATCAGGGTACCTTAAAATTAAGCACAAACTATGGGTAAGCACAGGGTACATAATAATTGCGTTGTATGAGCAGTCACTTCTTGTGCTTGCATAAAGTAAAAAGGAACTGCAGTGAAAAGCAAAACATAAAGGAAACAGAAGGTAAGAGGTTATTGTAATAGGACTATTACCTATTATATGGAGTGGAGAATGTTGCTAAAACAACATCCCGGCCATTGAAATGGATAACATCTGTGACTGCCTGCAGTATGTTAAAGTAGAAGTGTGAGTCGCCAGGAACCGAGCAGTTCAACCGAGCCTTGAGAAAGGAAGTCCACTGTTTTTCCAGCACTCTCTGAGATCCTCCCATGTCATTTTTGCAAACCTGGGCCACCCTTGGGAAAACTACCTGGAAGGAATAGAGCAAAAATAATGGAGAAAGTTAAACGTTCACCTGACCTAAAGACTTCGTTGGAATTGCTTTTAAAACATTTGGAATAACACAACAAGGTGCTTAATTTCATACCACTTTTCTATAATCTGTGATAAATAAGAAACAGAGAAAAATTAAGCTTTGGAACAGTGTGTTATGAAAGATAAGACTGTGGCATTTACTATACAGCCATAAATCCTTCAGGAGATCTGTTCTCAACCCATATAAAACTAATTTCCATACAGACTGCTTAGCTTTTGATTTCCCCAAACAAAAGCACATTTCATATTCACAATCCTGCAACCCACACTGCTGCTCTGATTCTTGTGTTTTCAGCACTTAAAAGCGATGCAAATCTTGCTAGGCTTTTATTCCTGCTCTCCACCTTTGTGACCTTGGTCAGCTTTTCTGACTGCTTAGTCAGAAAGCTATTGTGAAATTAGCAAAAAACACAGAAAGTGTTTAATCATTCTTTGCAGAATGGCAAAGCACAAAATTCCTACCCCTGTTTACTCAGCACTCTAATTCATATTTCCTACAGAAAAATTTCTTCCTTGTTTGGAATCCATTTTAAACAATTATCTATTATGTTGAACTAACTACATTAGCCTTGTGCTTTTTATAATTGCAGAAAAGAGACTCTAGCATACCTAGCATACACCATCACTGTAGGAAACCACACATTTTTGTTTTAAGACAGTGCAATGTTTCACTCCAGCCAACCTTTTGGCTTGAGCAATAGGAATCTTCTCAAAATGCTGACCTTGTCATCATGATTTATGGTTCTCATTTCAAGGTCACTCGTAACAGCATTGGACCAAGAATAGCATACGTTTTCCTCCTCCTGAATCTGACAAAGTCATTCAAGGCAATGTTTTCGCTCTTACCTTTCCCATGCTGTTGTACTCCACTGCTATTTCCCGGAAGAAGAAGTATATGTAATTGCCATAGTCAACTGCCTGAACAAAGTACGGTTCTAGAAAAAAACAGCAACCCAAGACACCTGATTTAGGCACCATGTACAGGATACAGAATGCAAAGAGAAGCCAAATATATTCACACTTAACATCCAGAGGTGAAATATCTGTGTTTGACAAACTTGATCAGTTTTCAGAACAAACAAATCACTGCTGCAGAAGAGTCACTGTCTGGGGACAGGAGAGCTGGGAACAAGTCTGTGCAACATCACTGCAGAGTAGTTAAGTCTCTGCCACTGATACGTCTGCCCTGCATGGAGTAAGAGGAAAGGTAAACAGGCATTTATAACTGTATGCCTGAGGGGTCCAAGCAGTGCTCTTTATTGCATGCAGGCTGTGAGCTGAGGAAATAACAAACCACGTAACTGTTTCTGCCCACACGTGTCTGTAGCAGCAAGCAAAGTGGGACAGCTAAAGTTGACACCTGGCAAAACATTTCTGCATGCAGAAAAAGATTTGAAACTATGGTTTTGCTCTCTGTTAAAATCACTCCAAATGCTAACAATTCTTAACACCCACACGAAGCTAAGCAGCACTATCCTTAACAATGAGGGTATTTAGGGTACAAAAATTGCCTAATTCAATGGCAGCATTACAATCCTTAAGAACTGTAACAGAAAGGCTTTGTGCAATATTCCCACAATTTTAGTTTCATTAATGAATCTTAACATTACAGGACAAACCTTCTATACTTCATAAAGCCTTGATTGTTACCTAACAGTGCTGTGGCAGGAATATTTTGGAACACAGCCTGAGCACACAGAGCCCTGGGCAAGCTCCAACTTTTCCATCCAACAGACATAAACTGGTGGATTTCAGCTTGGGAAGCTCACTGGAACACATATTCTGATCTACCCAGCCCACAGCTTCTGTCAAATCCAGTAACTTAGGGACAGGAGAAGAGAGAAAGAGATAAACAGATCAGAGTAAGCAAGAGATGTAATCTAGTTCCTTCTTTCTGACATACAGCATGGGTGAAATATGACAAAGAGGTCTTGGCCAGAAACCCAAGACCCTCATCAGAGATGCTGGGGTTTTTTGCCTTGTTTGTCTATCTACCTTTCAACCACTTGGAGTCATGTTTAACTGTCCGCAGAGTTGGGCTGTCGCCAAGGCTCCGGTATATGACTGCATCTATCGCAAGGAAGTCGGTCACTGTGGCAGAATACAGCTTTCCCTCTGGGGAGGAAGGGAAGAAGAAACAAGTGGGGAGGAGCATTAGAAATCATAAAACTGCTTCTTCTCTCATCAGTCAGATGAGAAGGGGAAACAAAACCATCACAATCTCCTTAGGAACATTGAAGGAAGTAAAAAATCCAGCTGGGTGAATGGAACTGAGTGCTGAACAAGCAAGTAACCACTTTGCAAAATGGTAATTTCAGAGGGATGCTGTGGAAGAAAATAACCTTATGGAATAATTTTTCTTCAGTTTAGGTATGTCACACTGATCTACCCTATCCAGTCAAAAGTTACTAGCTCAATGTTCAGAAATACTGCCTAGTTATGTCAGCAAAACAAATGTAACAGAACTGTTAGTTTTAACTGGGAGTGCAAACCAGACAGGGCTTGAAGACTGTCAGCTAATTGACACTTATGAAAATTTCTCCCCTTGAGAGCACTTCTGCTCTGCCAAAGATCACTAGCAAAAAATTAAATAGCATGCTGGGAGCCCTGCTGAAACAGGAATGAAAAGAGATGGAGGAAGATTTCCCATCAATATTTCTTTTCTAGCATGCATTTTAGGCATTTCCTATATGAATTATGCACTCCTCTCTATTAAAGAATGGAGGACAAGTGATAAGAAAAGGCCCACAAAATGGCATCCCAAGGACAAGCAAAACATACAAAATTATATGGACATAAAAGCATAAGCTTCAGCAGCATTTTAAAATTTTGTTTGTTGTCTATTCTGTTTGCAGGTCATGGTAACTCTACAGGAGTGTTTCCATGTGTGAGATAGCTCTCGGAACATGATGTCTGTTAGAAGCACAAGTGGTGCAACGCTAGCCCACAAAATTGTGCCTCTATTGTGTCTGCATAAAAATCAGAATTTTCTGCATCTCCTTTGACAGAGATTATGTTGGTGCCTTGAAGGTACCAGCACTGAGGATATTCCCAGGACAAAGCAGAGCGGCTTCTATTGGTCAAGCTCTCCTCCTTTTACTTTCAGACAACATTTAATTTAAGACAGAGAGGGAATCTCATTAATGCATACAACTATCTCAAAGGCGGTTGCCAGGAGAATGGTGCTAGGCTGTTTTCAGTGGTGCCCTGCGACAGGACGAGGAGCAATGACCATAAATTAAAACTCACGAAGTTCCACCCCAAGACAAGGAAGTCCTTCCTTGTATGCTTTTTTCTGACTCATGCAATTCTTGTCCTCATTTGGCTACTTAAGAATGATCATTTTTTCTTAGCAAAACAGAAAAAAATTTACAACATATCATGTCCTTCCCCTGCCAAATTTAAAATAAAATAAAAAGCTCAGTTGTTTAGATATGGATGTCTGAACTCATGTTAATACAACCACGTTCTTATTTTCTTTCCTGCCAAGTTCCTGTGACCAGCTACAATTTGCATACATCAGCTGTAATAGCTACAGGCTGCAAGAAGAGTCATATTCATATCATAAAGAGCATCCAACAAACTCAGATGACCTGGAGTGCCCTAAACAGTTCTGAAACTGCCTTTCATTGCACTCTGAAAGGTTAGCATGGGTATCAATATGCAAGACATATATAACAGTGATTTTCTGAAGCTAGCAGGTTTATGGGACATATCCCACAAATATTTATTTGAACTGTATCAAATTTATTCTGAATCACCATGAAGGAGTATGATCATTTCTATAAATATTCTCTCTATTTTCAAATAATGCAAGAATTTCTTCAGTGACAAATTTGGAGTCATCTTTCTGAACTTCATCTGCATTCAAAGTGAATGTTTACAATAGGCTGGTCATAAACCCTTTCTTGGCCAATGCACTGAGAAAGACCCTTCCAAAAGGTTCATTCAGAATGCACTGAGGATAGGGGGTCTGAGATACATGGGAAAAATATTTCCCTGAAGAATTTTCTCCCTCTCTCTCCATGCCTTATGAATTAAATCACATACTACCACTACCATCATCACTGTTCTTGAAACAAAAGGTCCCATTTATTCACACTACAAAGAGTGAAAAAAATATACTGAAACAGGTTATAAAATCTCTCCTTTCTGAGGCAGGTGATGATACCTGAAACATAGTAGTGCTTAATAGAGCCCTTTGGCTACAGACTCATTTGAGAATGGCTGAAATGTTTGCACGTTCTTAAATCTTCAGAGGAATAGCTTAGTTATTTCCATGTGAGCATCCAGGCTCTGTTTTATAGCATCACACTTGCTGAACAGGACTCACATTATTACGGAAGATGTCTTTATTATTTTCAACACCTATCTAACAGCCAGGTCTAAGAAAAGATCAGCAGGGTTCACACTAAGAGAAGTTCAATAAAGAAATAATTTAATCAAGAATTCCTGAAGATATATATATAAATACTGTACAATCAACAGCCAAAATTAACCTCGTTTATAAGATCTTACTTTTTCTAGCTACTGTAGTAGAAATTAAGGTTAACATTAATCTGCTGCATGCAGCATAAATCACCACTAACCAATACACTTCTTTTGTCTACAGCAGCTGGTAAGACCATATTAAGATGTTTTCAGCTTTTTAAAAAAAAATCACCTTCCCCTTCCTTCTAGATCTAGAAAAAGGCATACCACAGCATTTTCCCTAACTTCCTTTTATTATGAATGTTAGCTTAGGCTTAGAGGTGTTAAAGAGCATATCCTGCTTAATCCTCATTAAAGCTTACACAAGCCCTGACTTCCTTTGACGTTCACAGAAGCTGGATGCAGCCAGAAATGGTGCCTCACATTGGCCGTATTATCAAGAACACAAGAAATACTGAACTATTGATCCAGGAAACTGAGGCTTCATGCAATGCTGATGACAGTGAAATTAATTCAGAGAAGGGACGGGGTTTTTTTGCTAGAGATTTCCTTATGCCCCCTACTTCTTAGTCATTGTCCACGCCCTTTGGCACCTTTTAGATTTAGGCATTCAGGGCTCAAGCAAGAGGCACAATGTTTCCCGAGCCTGGGCTGCAGGATGGAAAGTAAAAAGTTTATCTCCATGATTTTACCTGCAAACAACGCAACATTGGCATGCTTTGCATCATAGGGGCACCTGGCCATGCCACTGAATTCCTCTTCCAGATAGTCCAAGGTATCCATCTGAAAAATCAAAGGAGCTCCTCAGACAGAGAAATAAAGAAACAAAATTTCTTACCCACGATGAGAATTTATGACAGTGTTTCTTCTTTTCTGGGCAGAGGAGAAGGCCCTTTCTCTAACTCTACTCCTGGCTATGGAGTAAAAACTCGACAAAAATCATGGTATTAAATAAAATAAGTCTGAAAAATGTATGTCTAATAAGTCAGGCATTCTTTTAGAGCTAATCGTTTAGTCACACATTTTACAAAAAGTCTGACACACTTTACAAAAGTCTTCAGTCTATATTTTATCTGCACACAAGATTTCATTTTGAACTGAAGCAGGCTATGTGGTCTGTGGTTCTGGCAAGGCTCCAGAATTTATCCTCAACAGTGACCCAATAAAAGCGCTCTTATACACAGAAAAGACTGCAAACCACAGCATTCAGCAGAAACAACACTAGGACAATTATCTCTGTGTGCATTTTTCTCCTCCAAGTCCAGAGATCCTTCTGCCCTAGTCTCAACAGTGGTGCTCTCTTCCTTGATTTGCATATTCAGAAAGATGCTCTTCAAGTTGTACTATACTGGTTGAGTCTGTGTCACAGAGAATCCTCTTACCATCAGGCAAGAATTAATCTGTTCAGGAATTGTAAATTCTGAGGCTTATATGCAACTCATGGGAAATAAATTCACCCTGGGCACCGATAATGACACAAATATACAGATTGACTTTACATGAAGTTCAAGAAGGTTTGATGAGCTAAGGGAGAATTGTACAACTCTTACCTCTTTAAGATACTTATACTACTGTATTTTGGGAATAAGAACCTTTGTAGCATATTCTGACAACTTTTCCAGATCATACTGTATAGATCACATACCATAAAGATTCACAGAGCATGAGAAATAACCCACACCGCATCATCAACTTAAACCAACTTTTAATTTGTATGTTAGAGCTTTCAAGTTCTCCAGTAGATGATTTGTGATCATTTGTTTTCCGTCACATATCCCTCCTGTCAAAACCCACTCTGAGGGAAGTTAGTTGTGTTTACTCAGGGGCTAAAAAGCATTTCATGTAATAGTGAGAGGAAATGAGTTAGTTCCGAGTAACTTTTCCTGCACCAAGCTCCACACCCTGGGCTCATCCTTACAACCCCTAGCACGCTTGAGGGACAGTTCTGTGTTCTATTTGGCACTTGTTTAGTTTTCTCTCGGTATAATGCAGGAATACACGGAGGAAAAGCCAGGGCAGGTGTTGCAGAGGGCTTCTGAAGACTGACAGTGGGATCACTATCCAGCCCTTCATCAGGGGGCATGAAAACTCTGGAGTAAGGGTGAGGAGGCCATTTATATGCCTCACATCAGGATGCCAAAGAAATCTGTAATTGTATCTAAAAGACAACCTCCACACAAGGAGACTGGCTGAGAATTGTTTGCCTCATTAATGGCATTCAGAGATAAAAAAGCTACAAACTGTACTAGAAGACTAAATACAACCCTGAGATCAAGAGGCTTCATTGCATACTAGGAGCAGGCAAGGAAAGAAAGAATAAAAGAAACAGCTGTTAAAAGAGCAGCTAACTGTACCTCACAGTTACCATGACACAGGCTGGTACTCTTACTCAAATTTAGTTCTTCCTCCACAGACTGGAAGAAAATACTACCTTGCACTTCTCTTCCATGTTTGCTAAACTGCAGCCATTATAGTGGCTAAATGAGGTAAAGCATCATTGCACAAAAATCAAGGAAGAGCAGCAGTCACAGTGTATACCTCTAGGGAAGTAATTTTCCTCGATGTTAACATCTTTATTCTGCTTTTTTATAATAACTCTGAACCCAAAACCTGAATGAAAGTTGTGATTTTGTCCGCAGCAGCATTAGCAAAACTGAATTTTATTTCTCCAGAAAACAGGTGAGAAATGACCTGTGGGACATAACAGTGCCTAGAAAAGCAGAGTCTGGATGTCAAATGCCTAAATAAATTCATTTCAAAGCTACTCCAGAGACATCCACTGTTGGGAGTTATATCAGACTATAATGGTGAAAGCCTAAGAAAATTGAAAATATTTCAATAAATGGGTCCTATTGGAATGGAGACCACTGGGATACACTATGCCAAAGGAATAAATTGGCTTCACAGCACTATTGTCAATTATACATGGACCAGCAGAGTTTCCATACTGGTCTAGATAAAGTTTTGGCTTTGCAGATCCCCAGCAAGTGAGAAATACATCACTGTCCTGTTGTACTATTCCTTGTGGAGATTTGCTGTTCTGTCACTTCCACAGCACACAATGCCGTAGGATCTCCACAGCATCCCTGTCTAGGGGGATCACAAGAAACTCAGGTTTTGCTTGCTATGCCTTCAGGCATCTTGAGCACTGGTTCCATGACTGAGAACAGTACAACAGAAATTTTAAAACATGC
Source organism: Prinia subflava (assembly GCF_021018805.1). Lineage (NCBI taxonomy): Eukaryota > Metazoa > Chordata > Aves > Passeriformes > Cisticolidae > Prinia > Prinia subflava. The sequence goes on along the minus strand of NC_086283.1, from coordinate 70,953,697 downwards.
TACTCAGAAGTAACCCCCAATATTAGTCTATGACTTGATGTGAGTGTCAGTGACAAGCTGAGGAACTTTCTGAGGAGTCACTACATCCTCAAGCAGGGATCTGAAGGACTCTACACCTATGGAGTGCAATACAAAGTGGCAATACTCATGATGTGCAGGAGTTGCAAAGAACTAGGTATTCAGTCTGAGATTTTCTCAGAAATCTCATCAACACTGAACTCAGCAGCAGCGAAACAAGCCAGGACAAATGTTTCAGAGTTGAAAGGTGCACAGCTGAACGACAGCCTCAAGCTGCTGCCTTCACAGGCACAATAAATCTAACCGAAAGACAAGGCATAAGGGAAATTCCACAAATAGATTACATACCTTGTAGTTCCTGCAAGAAGGGTTGAATGCATTTGTTCCACAGATAAACAGTGTATCCTCATTTCTTTTTAGGAGAACCTTAATAAAGTTATGACATTCATCCTGAAGAAAAATAATAAAAACTATTTCAACTACTACATTTTGAGTATCTGTTTTTAATTTTAAGCAGTGATATTTCACTGTCAGGTTTAAAATTAAATTGTCTGGTACCCACTGTGATACTCTGGCCCTATTTTGACTATGTTTAACTGACAATGAGCAAATTGTAATTAATTTATATTCTAGTGTTTTAAAAATTACCACTGAAAAAGAACTGAAGAACCAAAGAACTGAAAATAGAGCACTCATATTATAGCTCCTAGTTTGCTGTTGTTGACAAAGGTGAATTTTGTTTGAAAACTGCTTTCCCGAAGAGCAAAAAATCTGATCTTATCACCTGTGCTGCTGTCAGACAGTGACATCACCACTACAATGTACTGACATAAATCTCCTGTAACTAGAAGGAGAAGTAGATGTAAAGAATCAAAGAGTCAGCATCTAATTATGATATTTCTTGTGCCCGCCATATGGGTTACGGGAGGGTGAAACTGGTGTGAGAAACAGTCCTTCTACAGCCCACAATCATGTTTTCTGATGCTTTACCTGACCTTCTCAGTAAATTCCCACAGGGGGATGGACAGCAGCACTCAGCTTTTGAAGTAATGGTAAGCAAAATCAGTACACTAAGCATTGTGACCTGCTCAATGCCTTAAGTATTTCAGGATATTGCTGTGGCTTCTGTTGTAATAGTTCATCACATTCAAAGTGAACTATTTTTGCCAATTGAAGCCTTCAGTAAGTAGATGGAAAAAGCAATGACTGGTAAGAAGTGAATGGCATGATCCATTCCAAATCACAGACAGCAGCCTGAGTTAATAATGATGCAACTAAATTAAAGCGGAGGTTGCAGAAGAAATGAAAATTGCCTACCTTATGTTTTCCCTTCATTCTGCATGTGTCTACATCAGCTTGTCTAGATTTCCATGTCAATTTCTGCAATAAGAAAGAAATCAATTAGAACTCAGAGTATTTTTACTTTTGATTTCAGAAGTAGATGTCCCTTAGGGGAGACTAGCTTTTTAACATGCATTTATTGGAAGTTTTCTGCACTCTTTCTCCATAATTAATTCACTACAAGGAAGGTTTAGTGATGCGGAGAATTCATTTAACTTTGTTTTGTCTCCAATTCAAGAGACTGGAAAACCATACCTCTTTCATTAAAGCCTAAACTAACAGAATTAAACAACAGGCCAACTTTGAAAAATGTGTACTTTTCTTAAAAGTACTAGATGTTCTTTTAATTGATATTGCTGTACAAATCACAAGTGTCACTTATGGACTATGAATCTTCACTGGATTCTAAATGAAATATGCATTCCGAAAGACAACATTTTAGATCTGGAAAGAAATAGAATTCAGGTAATTCTTACCACTTCAATTCAGCTAACAAGCTCCAAGAGTTTTCACCTGTCAAGACACTGCTGACCTTATCTGCTAACACCCTTCCTCCAGAAGATTTACAGGTAAATCCCAGCCAGGGTGGTTTTTTTTTTTTAGCCGAGTATCAAAAATGGTCAAATGTGGAAGGCTTATTAATTATAATATAACTTTGTTTAAAATCACATGGCCTAAGATGGCATCACCTTAGACATTATGGCCATGATAGTTCTGGCAGTGCTCCTGATCAGTAAACTGAGGCACTGTGCATTCATGGAAGGGTCCAAGCTGAAAGAGTAACCAGGAATATTCATTTCCATTAAAAGCTTGTGCCCTCACTCTTTAATGAGTAAAAAAGTTCATCCCCAGCATCATTCATAGTTATAAGGAAGCACTGTCCCCTCCTCCAGTGGAATTCATCCAATGCCCAAATTTGTATGCTTTTCTGTTGGACCAAAGCTGAGTTTAACATATGTTATAAAATATGAATGCAAGGCAAAGGGGCTGAAGGGAAATGATTTTCAGTATATTCATGTTAACATACAGTGTAGCAATGAAGATAAAGCTTTTCATAATTTGAACGCAACTTCCCATGGAGATAATGTGAATACACCTACAAAGTGATGTTATAGTAAGATTTAGTCAGCTCTTGCATGAGTGAAAAAATATTTGTGCACATGAAAATATGTAACTTCCTTCTTAGGATGAAGGTTTCTGTAGACTTAATTGGGATAGTATAGCTGTTACAGAAAACTGCTGCATATAAATGAATAGATGTTTGACAGATGTTCCATCAGAGACTTCACTGTATTTCAGTACAGATTGCTTATCAGCCCAGCTAAACCACTTATCAGAAATCCACAGAAGACATGATTGCTATTCTAGCTCTCCCCAAATATGATTAGCAATGCCATCTACTTGCTTATTACAGTTTTACAGCAGTGCTGGCAAGTTTTTTAAAACAATGTCATCATCCTATTTATTTGAAGCTTGTTCTAGTGTCCTTGGTTTCTGGGTGATGATAAAAGCTACTTACTTTGCTAAAATAAATTTCTTCTGTATGTGATGTGTCCATATCAACAGTATAAATATGGTCTCTGTAAAGAAAAGCAAATGAATATGAAGTCAAATGGAGCAGTCAGGCAGTTTGTTGTCTATAACAGAGCTATCTATCACAAGATAATCCATAATCCATTTTCAAAACATCTGAGGTTTTACCAGGAAACATTACTGGCAGCATCTCCTGCTTCTCCCACAAAAGCATTTTCACATATAAACTGTTTGCCTACCCACCAAAGAAAAAAGAAAAGTGCTACAAAATTTCAAAGATTCTTTCCCAAAAGCACTTATTTGAACAAATGAGATTTGGGAAAGTAGATGAGTCTCACATGATTTCTGCTCTATCTACAGCAGATACCACAATCTAGCAGGCAGATATTTTTCCATATCCTGAAATCAGCTGCAATAGCTTTTGGGCATCCTTTGCTAGATTCCTGGGTTAGAAGTCACTGTGCCACATTTAGCCATTCTCCTCTCCTCTCCTCTCCTCTCCTCTCCTCTCCTCTCCTCTCCTCTCCTCTCCTCTCCTCTCCTCTCCTCTCCTCTCCTCTCCTCTCCTCTCCTCTCCTCTCCTCTCCTCTCCTCTCCTCTCCTCTCCTCTCCTCTCCTCTCCTCTCCTCTCCTCTCCTCTCCTCTCCTCTCCTCTCCTCTCCTCTCCTCTCCTCTCCTCTCCTCTCCTCTCCTCTCCTCGAATCTCCTCTCCTCTCCTCTCCTCTCCTCTCCTCTCCTCTCCTCTCCTCTCCTCTCCTCTCCTCTCCTCTCCTCTCCTCTCCTCGAATCTCCTCTCCTCTCCTCTCCTCTCCTCTCCTCTCCTCTCCTCTCCTCTCCTCTCCTCTCCTCTCCTCTCCTCTCCTCTCCTCTCCTCTCCTCTCCTCTCCTCTCCTCTCCTCTCCTCTCCTCTCCTCTCCTCTCCTCTCCTCTCCTCTCCTCTCCTCTCCTCGAATCTCCTCTCCTCTCCTCGAATCTCCTCTCCTCTCCTCGAATCTCCTCTCCTCTCCTCGAATCTCCTCTCCTCGAATCTCCTCGAATCTCCTCGAATCTCCTCTCCTCGAATCTCCTCTCCTCAAATCTCCTCTCCTCTCCTCGAATCTCCTCTCTTCTCTCTTCCTTTTTCCTTTTAAATATCTGTCTAACCTTAGCTGTTATAATTTGATTGACAATATATTAGACAAAACGATAGACACAAAACTATTCCCAGAAATCATTCTTTTCTTCACACACTGGTGGCCCAACTAAACTGTAAAATATTTCTCTGAAAAAAAGTTCACACTCTTTTAATTGCTTTTACTTTCCTATTTTCCTAAGATCCTGTCCCTCTCTACAATTAGCTGCCAATCTCTTCTTAGAAGGAGGAAAGAGGCATAGCTACTCAGGATAAGAGATATTTTTAGACATTCTCTTCTATGAACGCTGAGAACAAGGACAGCTCTGTGTAGAACCCAAAAGTTGAAAAACCCACCAACTCATCATGCTCATAATGCTGTAGTAACCAGCACATCAAATTGGGACTGAGATCTCATTTTCCCTTGAAATAAAATTGCAATTTTTTTCAACATGCAGAAAGCTGCACAGCTGGTATGATCTACAGCATTGGAGGGGTCTGCTGAAAGCAAAATATAGGTTCTTTCCATTTTAGAAATCCCTGCTGTCAAAGTTAGTTTCATTTTTATTGGGTTTTGAGGAAATGGTGCTAGTCTCTTTAAATAAGGCAAACACAGAATACTGCTACAAGAGAAATAAACAACACTTCTCTGAGGTGGAGAAAAGAGGGAGCATAGTGGTAGGGAATTGGCTTTTAAAAATTCGTCTCCTATGGAGCTTGAGGCTGTTTGCTTTGTAAAATGCCAAATCAAGGAGTTGATGGGTTTTATTCTCCTCCAGACTCTAAAACCAGAGCTGCCATTTGCTTCCAAGATTAGTTTAATACTTCAGTTTATTATTTGTCTGACTTCAGTGACAGAGCAGTGGTCAGGATTGGTTCTGGAACAAAATTACCTATTAGCACAATATCAGCTTCATAGATTACATCATGGTTCCCTTTTTATGTGCATTACTCTTTCTTGCTGCCACTCCTGCTATATAAAAGTGGGGGGAAAAATCTCTTGAATTGCAAATGAGGTGCAGGTGGACCTCTAAAACCCTTCTTCCCGCACAGCTCTTGATTTTACTCATCAGCCTCACTTTCCAGAGGTTACAACTTTTTCATTTTCAACAAGACAGTTAGAAAATACAGCAGCAGTACTCAGAAGGACCTGAGTTGTTTAGTTCCATTCTCAATGAAACAGTATCTAGAAGACTTACAAGTTCAAGCAACGGTTCAAATAAAACTCAGATGCTAAGTTACGAGATTGTTGGAAGGAAGGTTAGCATCAGGAAAATTACATATAATTTTCTCATGCCACAGAAGAAACACAGTTTCTGACAATGTCAGTAGAGAGCGAAAGAGCTGTCAGATTTGGGGGAGGATTCCCTAATCACAGGAACGTGGGATTGTCCTCCTCCTCCTTTTCCCACTGCTGCCCAACTCCTACTATCTACTAACGGTGATATGTGTACAGCTTACTGCTAATTAAGTTATTCTAACACAAATTTACTTAATCCTAGAGCTTCTGTTTTTCCCACCTCCAGTCAGCAGAAAAGAGTTTTGTTGCCATGGCATAATCTTGTCGAGGAAGGGAATTTAAATAATGCCACTGGCTGTGCACGACCCTTGGCACTCCGAGCACGGATTGGAAAAATGTAACTGCAAATGAGGAGGGAACCATCCCATACCCTGCTCTGCGCCTGGGTGGTTCATACACATGAGGGGTGGAAGATAATGTGAACAAAAGCTGCCACTGCACAAGACAATGGGAGGAGGAGAGACAGCAAACTTAGACAAGGGTGTGTGTGCCTGGGTGTGGGCAAGTGAGAGAGAAGGATGACGAGGGAGTACGCTTCCCACGAGAAAAAAGATGACAGAGCTGGTTCTTTGCAGACTGCAAGCCAGATAGTCAGACAGTAAAGCTTTATGGCCTTTGGCTGAGTTATTCTGATTTATATTCCCTGTGTATTTCTGTCTGATAACATGAAATATGCCTTTGTGAAGTGACACAAAACTTTACTTGGTAATAGCTAATACAGGAATCATGTATCCCATATCACAAAATAAGCAGTGGACTGACAGAAATTTTGTTCTATGCCAGTTGTTCATTAATAAAATGTAAACAGTTCTCAAATCTGAGTTAGCCTTTCTGGTGTGCTGAAACTGTCTGCAAAAGTCAACACTGGATTTTCCAAAACAAGCAAACAAAACCCCCCCAAATTAAACACAACAGCCCTAATAAAAATAAAACATCTCAGTATTTAACTATTTGTTTTGATTGTTTTTCAGATAAATAGGTGAAACATAAGCTTATGATCACTGTATTTCAATGCATTAAAAAAGCATGAAAGCAATATCTCATATAATAGCCCAAAGTTCTATTCAGCTACAGTTTTCAACAAAACTTGTTACAAAACTTAAAGGCAAGCACCTTTGCTTGTATACAAATTTGCTTCCAAGCTCTAGATTTACTACTGCCTTTGAAGGAAATGCAGAATTTGAATTACAAACTCTCATTCACACTAGATACTGAAGGATGACTCATTTTCTGAAGTTTGTTACTTACAGATAAAAATTACCTCTGAATTTCAACTTGTATCACATAGTCTTGTCAGCCCAGGAAGGACTTTATTCAGTAACATGGAGGAGGGAAAGAATATATGAAAGAGGTTTTGAGTTACTGAAGGGAAAAAAAAAGTGTAAGAAGATTTTTTTCATGCCTGCGTAAGCACAAAACAGACCAGGTCTTTATTCTTTTTAGTAGGTCACAAGATCCTAGGACTATAAAAGCGCTCTCATTGTAGCAAGCTGTTTTATACAAATAAGGAAGAATGCATATTCACATATTACTACATGCTATCCCCCAAATATTAGCATTCTTCATATAATTTGTGCACACAGTGGTTTCATATCCCAAAACTGTTCTCCGAGTTTTCCTGCTGTAATGCCAATTGTTTGGGCACTGAGACAGTCGAACTATGTCAATCTCAGCCTGGGAACAAACTATGAAAACAGCAAAGCAAAATCTGCAAAGAGGATTTACCACCATCTCACTGCAAATAATTTCCTAATTTAAAGGAAAACAAATAAGGAAAGCAAAGGGAGCTCCGTCATGAAAAGGAGGAAATCCTGCCACCACCTTTCAAACCTATTCAACCCTCTGCCCTGCCCCACTCATTATCCCACTAAACACAGCAAAAATACCATTCTTGGAACTCAGCCAAAGCACAGGGCTTTGCTTCGTGCTGTAGGGCTGACCTGTCCTTGTGCCCTAAGGCCACGGCCACCGCAGCTCCTGCGGAAGGATGCTTGCTCTGTGCCTGGACCCAAAGCAAGGTCCTGCCGTGAGAGCCCTGCCACCCAGACCCCATGCACTATGGGGTGTGCAAGGAGCCCCAGCAAGCTGCAATCAGCCAGAGCAGCTGTGATGGCTGGGTGAGGGAACAGATGTGTCCTTCTAACAGCCAGGGACATAACTGAGAATGTCACTCAGCGACTGTGCTGGTATAACACAATTACTGATTACGTGGTAATCCGCAGGGAGATGGGCAGGCAGCTTTCCCCCACAGGACACATCCGACCACCCAGGAGATGGGGAGTGGCTGTTTGAGAAGAAAGCCAGGAAGGTCCCAGAGGCTGCCAAGGGCTTTGCAGACAGAGCTGGTGGTGAGAAGCTGCCTGTTCAGCAGCTGTTCCCCTTCACTGTTGGCTATCCCACCCACCGCTTCTCCCATCTGCAGCCACAGCCTGGTTTTATGTGACACGTGCAGAAAGGTGCATATTTGTCCAATGGAGGACCAGAAAACAGGCAGGAAACAAGCTATTACTTGAGAGGCAGTGTGCAGGGAGTTCCCAAATAGGATCTGGGACCACAAGCTCCTAAACTGGACTACCCACCCTTGCTAATCTGGACCCATCTTGCACTCATTATGCATATCTCATGTAACTCCCACTCTAAGATCATCAATCTTGTTTGCTACCAACAGGTAGGGAGATGAAGTGTTAATATCAGATCTCTGCCGGGTTGGCAGCTGTGGAATGGGTGTAGACCCACTGAGGCTGATAGTGCAAGCTGAGCTAGGCAAACTGAATGGGTGCCTATATGTACAATTTTCATAAAAAGACATTCTCATGTCTGCACAGTATAGCTCTCCAAAAAAGTCGACCTTAAATTCAATTAACTATGAGGTAGCATGTTTGGTTCTTCTTTTTTTTTTTTAAGATACCAAAAACACGCCTAAATCAGCACAATTGCATACTAAAACTCTCATCAGAAAATACATCTGTGCACAGAAGAATTATTCTCTAAAATATGTGCTCATTATTGGTGAGCACAAGCGGAATATAATGGTGAGGACGGAATTGCTTCTCCACGGTCCTAAATTTTTTTTCTGGTAACCTCCCTCTTGCAGGTCTCAGAGGAAGGCAGAGGCATGAAGTGTTAAAGCAGGTGTAACAAAACTTTAGTTGATCATCGAGCAAGGTTTCTAATATGTCTTACTAACAGGCTGCAAAACTCTCTCTGAGTGCAAGACAATCCTAAAAATAGTGTCCATCAGAGAAGAACTTGGAATATTCCTTGTCTTATCCTTCCTCATCTTAAAGCAATAAGAGAGGAGTGGTGGAGCAGGAGGCTACTGACCTAGCAGCAACGTAGAGGGTCCTGTTCATGACCATGACAAGCTGGACATCCAGCCGGTGCCTCTGTGTGGTGTTCCGCCCTGGCTTGTGACCCACAAACACCGGATACTGTCTTGTATCTGTAGGAAGGAAAAAAATCAACAGGGTCAAAAGAGAGTAGCAAACTGAAATGGTGTTAACAAGAAGCACCATGGGGCCCAGCCATAGCCCAAACCTGCAGTGTCTGTTCTGTCCTGGAGGCACAGACTGGGGCTGGAAGGCATGAGCACAGAGAGCAGGAGAATTCTTCAACGTTACAGTCTCTGCAGCTGCAAAGTAGAAAGTCACCACCTTTGTAGAAGACAAAAACTGTGAATTTTTTGAAGCACAAAGCTGTTTTGGAGCTCTTGGCACACAGATACATGACACTTCCTCAAAGTTTTTCTTTCACTGCTTGCAGAGCTTAAATGCTTGCTCCTGGCTGCCAAAGCATGTCTATCAGGACAAAGCTGTTCCACAGTGGCCTGTCAGTCACCACAATGACTAGACTGGTAGTGGCTAAAGCAAAAGGTTTGGCTCTCATTGGCTCATACTGCCAGTTCCCTGGGTATTCTACGGGACTCAACTGCTGCCACGGAACATCTGCAGGGATTTCTGCAAATGGTGGTGATGCCTTGGGAAGGCTGACTTGGAACAGAGACTAGACAGAGCTAAAAGAATGAAGTAGGTATTTTTAAAAGGCCTTTAAGCGTACACCTTGGGCTGTACAAGTGAGCCTGACCAGGGCTACACACAAGGTGGGCCCAAAATGGTCACAAAATGGACGACCGGTGACCACGTCTCACAATTTTATAAGTTTTGGTCCATTTGCATGTTAATTGTCCAATTACAGCTTCAGATTATGAAGTCCCATCCTTCTTGTTTTCTCTCTTCAGACCACCGTTGTTTATGCTTTTGGGCCTGAAAACTTGTAACAGTTGTCCTTGGTCTCTATCTGGAGAAGGATTGTTTTGTCTACCTACTCTGTGAAGAGAGCTTACTAGCACTTAATACGAGGCTCAGAACTACACCCCTAGGCAGCACAGAAGCTGAAAAACATGAAAGCTAAAAATTAAGACATCAGTGGAGAATCACCACTTTAACTTTATGAAGTGAAAGTCACTGCACATTATTTTGGCAACCAGTCTGATACTCCAGTCCTTCTGGCAACTGGACAGCAACACTGATTGGAATCCCTGTACTGAGCTTATCAACAAGTCGTCTTTCCCTCCCAGTTCTACCAGTCAGCAAGAACACTTATTGTCTATGCCCATTCATTTTTTGGGGTGGGAACTCAGCACACACAGGGTGTTCCAGTGCTCCTCAGATAGGTGTACAACCTATTACATCATTGAAAATTTCTGATCAAGGGCCACTTCATACTCATGCATGTCATACGATCATGACATCTAGGTACACAAACAAGGAGCTGGTTAAGTAAATAAAATGACAGAAGACAAGAGGAGGATAATACTCTGATTAGCATTATCACCGCAGACCTGTTGCAAGTGAATGTTATACAGAGCTGACTAGCATCTAGCTGTGCCTTTTTCCCATTTGTATGCTTTCAAAAAAACTGCAGGTCTTTGGGAGAGACTATTTCTTCAGAAACTCATCTACAGCTTTAGTATTTTCAGCTATTGTCTTCTAAAAGCATTGTACCTGTTAAGCTTGGTCAAATATTGGTTCACAGCATGGCTTCAGCAAATAACCTCAAAGTGTCATGTTCCAGAAAGTCTGGTGATAAAATTGGATAGAAAAAGGAATTTCTCTCCAAACCAGGTGCTGAGAACTCTTGAAGAAATAAATGAAGACACCAGACAGGATTTACATTCAGAAGCTCAATCCTTCTGACCATGTCATACATGCAAAATGCCAGGTTTTATTGTCAGACTGTTTTCTGTTCATTAGTATTTCCTCTGTGACTCATGGATCTAGAACAAACTAGGTACATTCATGTCCACTTCAGCATGCCATGCTGCAGAGGAAAAATCATCCCATGTTCTATTTCTCCAAAAGGATCAAGCCTGGCAAATTTTTGCAAGAATGATTAGTACTACCCTTCTGGAGGGTGAAAATGTTGATGCTGAAGATCCAGTGGCCATGCTAACCATGTTTCACGTGCATTTGCTTCAGAGCAGTTCTTCCCTGTTGTTGTATCCTAGAGGTGTACTAGTGTTTGCAGCACATCAGCTGTGTCCTGGAGTCTTGTCTTTCAGACTGCTGTTACACAAGACAGACAAGTTCATGGGCACTAAGGCCATTCTGAAGCACAGTAAACACGTACAATTTTAAAACCAAATAAATTTCCTGAATAAAAAAAGCCAGCTCTTGGCTGACATGCTACTCTCTGACACATTTTTAGAGGCCCAGATGCTAAAGGCTTCCTTAAAAACATCTGAACCTTTGGGACTTTGAAGAATTTTCTTTGCCATTATTACAACTGAGCTGAGGCAAATGTGAAAGAATTAGTAAGTCAAGCCTGATGTACACAGTAAAATGCATAGAAAGCACTCCACCTGTTTAGTCAGCAGATCTCAACATGCAGCTGTTTTTGTTACACTAGATTTTGGACAGTTTGTCAGTCTCTACTGGTAGGAAAGGAGAGACTTTCTGTCATAAAAAAATTATTTGTCTTGATTTGTTTTTTAGCTACAATTCCATCTTAGGAAAAAAAATGCCTATTGCTCAAGCAGAATGCATATGAGCTTAAAGAAGTTCAATTATTTGTATTAGATTAACAAATAATAAGACCATGTGAAAAAGTCATGCTCCTATATTTAGGACTCAATTTACTGAGTATGTAAATTAGCTGATATGGGAGAAACCTAGAAAAAACAATTTTATCCACTGCAAATGTATTTAAGTAGTGTTGATTTGAAGTCCCCTGATCAGTACTAAATGAAGTCCTCTGGCTCCTTATACTTACAGTTGCCATGTGAAATACTGATAGGCTCAGAATCTTCTGGGAAACCAGCCCCAGCAAAGTGTAGCAGTGTGAAATATAGCAGCAAGGCTTCTGACCTCATAGTAGTTCAGCTGTGAGGCTTCACTTCTTCACTTCACCCTGTGGAAGACAAACAAGAGTTTAAGCACCTTCTGTTGGATCAGAGCTTTAAAGAGTCTGTGGAAAGCAGAGGGATCTTTTCTCCTCAAGCCTCTCACTGTACACGAGGAGGCGTGCTGTGTTTCTAAGCAGAAACTGCCCTGCAAAGCCAATTATGCTTCAGCCCATGCCCCTGCAGGGCCACATCTCGCTAGAGGATAGACCTAAGGACCTGTGTGTTACAAAAAATTTTCTGCCTCTGATGCTTATATGCAATAAAGATGCTTCATCTTCTGCACTGATCGGCTGCTGAAAAGAGTTTTCCAAGAAACATTTTATTTTCCCCTTCTTTGGTTTACATAATTAGAAAATGACACGATGACACACACCATAAATTAAAAAAAAACAAACAACACTACACTAAATTATTCTGGTTAAAAAGAGATTTAGTTATTCTACAGAACTGATTCATACCCTGTTGAGTTGTGAATCAAGTGAAGAAACACTGAGAGAGCTTGATGGAACATTCAGAACATGTCATTGGGCTTTACCATAAAAATATGTACCCATAAATTCAGGTGTCGTAAAACCAATACTCCAACTTGTGATAAAATAAGGAAGAAAAGAACTGTCTAAATCCAGCATATTTTTTCCCTTGTATTCCACTGATGCATTCATTCATTCAGATTTCATGTTGAAAAATATCCCTAAATCTTTGAGATAAAAAGAATCACTGGGGCCTTTGGATACAGTGAAAAAAACCAGCACATAATACAATAAATACTTCACAATTCCCAGGCAAATTTCACACAGACATCGATCTGTAGGGGATATCAGTGCAAAAGTGGGGTTTTCTTTTCATCCTATCCACAGTTTCAAACCTTTGATGTCGCCTGCCAAAGATTTCTTTTGAACAAAGATATTTTACAGTGGTCTCTCAGTCATTCAAGATTTGTGGGCAGAAAGTCAAACGTCATAACCTACATAGTCTTTGAAACTTAATTTGGCAAACAAAGTGCTAACTTGCCCCTTTGCAGCATTATTTAATATTAGATACCTGTGTCTCCTTTCTTGATGCCAAAAAAAGCATTAGCAAATCTTAAACTTGGATTCCTTAAAGCTGGATTCCTCATTTTTTAACCAATAGAAAAATGTCACAATAATTAATTTGCCTCATCAGATATTTGCTTTCAAATAAAATTTCAGTTGCTATAAATGGTGTGGAGCAGGGGATCTGTTGCAGGGTGATAGAGTCCATAAGGATTACTGATTTATTACACTCTCAGTTTTAGTCTATTATTATTTCAATACACAAATTGCAATTTTGGCTGATTCTCTATTTCTATTAACAAAATAGCTGAGAGACCAAGCTAGACCAAGACTAGGGAAAAAAAAATAATGTAAGGCAGAGACTGACACCTTAACTGAACAAAATTTCAGATAGATGGCGAAGGATAAAAATAGCAAGAATGAATGCAATACAATGCAGACACTGTCTGTCTATCATAACTTATAGGAGAATGCATGCTAAAAGATAGTACATACATGCCCCAATAGGAGTATTTCCATCTAGCACTGTTAAGCCAATAGTTCTGTGTGGTTACTGACACAGCTATAACTCCCTGCAGACACTTTCTTTATGCATTTCCTCCATTTGTCTTTTTAGTCACCTCTAACATTTTCCTTGAGTGTTAGCTGTCTGGGATAGAACCTGTTTCTTTCTATTTGTTGTCATTTGGGACCCTTTGGAATGCCCAAAGAAGAAATAAATAGCAGAAGTAAATAGCATGCTTGGAAAAACAGTTTTTCTCTAAAGGTTTTAATCAAAAGCAATATATACAAATTAAAGGGGTTAATTCCTTTATCTCTATGCAATTTTTCAAAATATCACTTTGCTGGTTTAAAAATTTTGCCCTTGTAAGTGCACTGCAAAATGACAAAACAAAATGCCTTACTACACAAACTGATTGAAATTGTTTTCTCCTTGAAATTGCTACAATCCAATGTACAAATCTTTTTTGAAATGTACTTGAGGAACAACAGTTGAACGGGAAGAACTTGGGAAGCAATCCAATTCTTCCACTTAAACTGTATTAATCTACAGTATCAGTCTGCAGGCTAACAATCCAAACCACTTGGCTCACAGTGAGACTCCAGAGAGTAAGAATAGCTGCTTTCTGTTGCTCCCTATCATCACAAAATCCACTATCTAACAACGTGTATGCTGTGAGGAAAGTGCCACAGTGCTGCAGACACAGCTCTGCCACTCCCCTTTGGAGCCTAAAAAACTTGTGCCATGGGTGATTCTGCACCATCATTCTCTACTTCTCATTCAGACATGTGAACTGCTCCAAGTAAATTTGTGCAGGAGACAGCTTCCAGGAAAGTGAACGGTGCCCAGCAAGCTTACTTTGTGATTTCATGTACACATTCTTGGGCCAGATCTGCTTTCTTTTACCTGGGAAAAAAACCTAACTGACAAATGCACTGACATGGATTGGTAAGTTTATAAGCATATGAAATTCTCTCTCCTTAAGGGGATTCTTTTGGAGAAGAAAAGAGGGAGAAGAGAGGAAAAAAGCATAATCCTCTGCTCCTCTGATGCCATCATAGTCATTCAAATTCACAAAATGTGTATGCAAAATATCTGCTTTGACATGTCAATAATTCAAGTGGACTACAAGTGTATCAGTACCAGGGCCAATAAACACTGAGAAAGACTAAATTGCATTCAAAGGCAGTTTTATTTCAGAGGTAATTATTCAAACATATTGTCACTTTTGCAGTTCTTACAATGGTAGAAAGAGCCATACTGTTTCAGTGGAATTTCAGAAAAGTGCTGATTCAAGAAGGTCACGTTTATTTTTAGTACAATTTTCACTGTGCTTAGGCCCCTGAGATTGATGCAAATGTTCTCACTCGCGACTGTGCTGAAACTACTTTTAATCAAAAGTGCTTGTGAACACAGTGTCTGATGAAGACAAGTAGTTAGACAGTGATGCCAAGTGAATACAGGCACTGTCTCAAAATGAAAGTTTTGCAAACATCAATGAAGAGCTCTCCATCATTCATGCAGAGATCTGAACTGCAATTCATTCTGGCCTGAACTAAGCCATACTGGTTGAGAGAGAACTGGTTCTGAGAACTCCAGTTCTCCTGGTTACAAACACCATTACTCTTGCTGGAGGAAGCTACTGTGACAAGAAGAGTGAGTCGCCATGGTCTTTTATTATCAAGCATGCTATTAAAATGCAGCCCTACAAATATTTAAGAGCATGTTTTATAATATGTGTCTAATCCAGTGACTTGTAGCCATCAAATTGGCAGAGTAGATTATATTTCTTTCAAGCTTCTAAACAGGCCCCCCCCCCCCCCACCCTCCAATAATCTTCTTTTTGCATTTCTAAACCAAGGAATATATGATTTTTTTTTTAAATATACACTGGTGCTCTGATTCTCCTTTCAGAAGCTGATGTTTCAAATACCTATGTAAGACATCTTGTTCTGGCCACTGACACACTCCCTCCTTTCTGTCGTGTTGTAATTAAGTATAAGCAAACCACATGATCTCTTAATGTACACAGAAATCAAAGTTTTGCCTTCTGAGGTGGAATAGGTTTCTCTATTTGTGCACTTCAGCCTAAAGATGAATCACTTCTAAATAGGATATTTGGATATTAGTATAATATAGTTGCTATTACTATTATTTTTACTTAGTCAAAGGCTATGTGTACATATACCTATACCTATAGCTATACACATAGACATACACATACACATACACATACATATAGGCATACATAACCACCCACATATACATGCTTGACATAGGATCATTTACTTCTGTAAAATTCCTGCTGTTGGTATGAAGAAGTTTCTGAAGCCAAGAAAGTAATGGTCATTTCAAAACAAGGAGAAAAATCTGGTTTTGCTGTGCCCAGTTCCTTCCAGGATGCCAATCCATGGATGTTCAAGCTAACAAGAAGCCACCATGATGAGCTTTGATTTTTGCTGTCTGATATTTTTAGCATTTACAGCAGTCTGGGTGGAAATGCATACAGAATATCTGCTTGGCTAAGGAAAGGATTACATGACTCCTGCCACAATGCCCTAGTAGGCAGGTTATTTTATCTACAGCTTTGTTCCAGAAGGGTTACACAAATCCAACAAAAAATCTAAACAGAAAAGTGAACTTCCTGGTAAACTCCATAAAAGTGCAAGATTTGATCCTGAGAACAAATTCAACAGCAACAGCAATGACTGCAAAGGCACATCTGTAATGAAAGGGATGATCTTCCATGTTAGAAAACCCCCGATCTTGTTGCTTCAACCTCACTGTACATTCAGCTAATCCCAGTGTAACTCCAAGAAAAATCAAAGTATGCAACCATGTCAGAATTTTCCCATGGCACAGTAAGACTGCTCTGTAATGAATAGATCTTGTTATATTCGTTTATTACAAAACGTCTTTCTACCATGATGGGTTGTGTTCCTACACAACAGCTGCACTGCAATCCACAAATTATTAAGCTTAATGTGAGAATCACCAGACAAAATTCCATGGTCTGTGTTACGCATGAAGCAAGGCCAGAAAACCTACTGGCTCTAAAAGCCTGTGACTGTCTTCAACAAATTCTTTCATTTCTACAAACATGTAGACATAATTTTTTCTTCGAAAAGACTGTCCAGCAAGGAGGAACAGCATTTAACCAAACATTGAGGAAACTAAAAGTAAAGCCAGATGAATTTGAACTACTGAATAAGGAAAATTGTACAAGAGGGAATGCAGCAGCCTACATGAATTGGTCCTGGAAATACTCAGCAAATAGCCCTTAGAATCATAACCAGCAAAAGCAAAAGTACCATTAAAAAGCAGGGAAGAAACTGATTTGAGTTTCATAACAGAGGTTAAGAGATTGGAGATTCTTTTGTGGTTAAGAGCTTTAAAGGCACACAGGTGATTTAGGAGCCAAAATCTTACTCCAGTGTCTCATCAAAAGAGACTCACAGAGCAAGCTCTGCCCTTACATAAAAAGCATGTATTAATCTACACAGCACATGTCTTGCTGTGCTGAAGGCAGAGCACCGAAACCAGCTGGCCAACCTGCCTGCTGCTCCCTGCTATGGTACAGATTTGCCTTTAACTGTTCAACGATTGCCTTCAACCTCCTTCAACTCCTTTGGCTAAATTTAAAACTGGCTAATTTTCCTTCGGAAACCTCTGAGTGGAAAAAATTGTCACATTATTTACCCTTTTAAATTCACAATACGTAGAAAGTGAAAGATAAGAGTTCTGTGCAAGTCAGAGGAAGGGATTAGGAATAATGCAACAACAAAAACAAAAGAGAGGAATACAACCTGAAGGCTGCAGCTCCCAGAGAAGGAGGAAATTTAGGCTGGCACCAGCAGAGCTGTTCAGGAGAGCATCTTTTGTCTATGCCTGCCTGTGTGATGTGTTAGCTGCTGCTTGGCCACCTTGCATGGCTGCACCAGGCAGCAGAAGGGCTCACGCAAAATGCCTGCTCTGAGTGGTGCCAAGGGGATCAGACAGATGTGAGTGAACAGAAGCTCAGCGGGTGCTTGGGAAGCTCCAGAGAGATGAGACACAAGTGGCTATCAGCAAGGCGCAGCATGAAGTGCCAGACACTGCAACTGAATTGGCAATGGCAGAGCAGTGTCTGGGATGGACAGCTTTTTCACCCTTGCTGTCCTTTCTCTACCAATTGCTGCTCAGTCACCTGAATGGTGGTGCAGGTGGCTACAGAGACTCAATGCCAGCTCCACGTCCATCATCACTACCAACTTCCAACATATTTTTGTGACCGATGGTGCAGCCATCATTCATCTTTACACTCCTGTTCTGCTCCTGTTGTCTGTACAGCTGGCCATACATTTCATGTGGCCAAAAAAGCACTATTGCACTCCAGGTAGCTGGCCCTTATGCCAGAGAGACTGGTGCATGAACACATTGGGGTAATCACCTGTACTCCTTCAGATCTCATGGTAACAAGGAGGTGCTCCTGAACACTGGTGATGGGGGGAGGCAGTGGCCAAGGGAAGCCCACACCTGTCTGGCAACACTGTGGACCCTAAATTATGTGTATGAGGCATCACTATCACATTTGTGCATATCAGAAAGTTCTCCCTGACTATAAGAGGACTGCATGGGTGCCCTCTGCTATACATGCTTTACTAGCATTTTAATTGGATTCAGTACTGCTTACTCATGGCCCAGCTGCTGTGGGCCTCATGCCAGAGATGACGACCAGACCCAAGGGAAAGACACCAATGAGTGGTTTTGCCTCATATAGTAAGCAACAGTGCCTACCTTCACTGAAAAGAATAATACAAACTTCATTACTAGTTTAATGAAATACAGATATATGGGCCATGCCCATATACACAAAGACTCACTCAGTCTCACAAAGACTTGCAAAAATGCATCTAAAATAAAATTTCTGCCCAAATACAAAATATTTTCCAGCAAGTTTCAGGGGTAATTGCTTGTTTTGTTCAGATTTATGCAAACCAGAGTCTATACCAACTTTCCTCTCCCCTCATTTGCACCTTTACAAGGCCGTACCTTGCACAATAATGTCACCTATGATATGTGATATCACTACCTCCTGCCTCAGTAAGCCATAAACTGAAGAGATTTGGACAACCCCCAGGCAGCAGTGATGAACCCCAGCCTGTCAAACAGGAGTAGCAGGTGTCAAGTCAGTAGGCAAAACTCAGCATGCTTAATATGCTGGCAACCTGTCCTGTCAAGATCCACATTGCTGCTCCCTCCAGTGCAGCGCAAAAAGAAAATGCAAAGAACAAATGGAGGCCTAAATAGAAGAAACCTTCTTCTGACCTGAGCAAGACATCTCTGATGACTGCAGCGTTAACAGGATGCTGCTGTTCAGAGGAGAAACAGTCACAAGGAAGATGAACATCTCCCAGCTGGAATTAGAAGCGTCTCAGGCCTATAGATATTGGTTGTAACCTTTACTGTAAACAGTCCACAGGGGCCTCATCAGCCACCTGTTCAGTGATATTTGCATTGAAATATAGAGCCAACGCAAACGAGAAAATGGCCACAGTTCCTTGCTAAAGCATCTGCTCTCTCAAGATGCAACTATCTGTGCATCACCAGCAGCAGCACAGGTACAGATATTAAAGGAAGGGGTAATTCAGTGGCACTAACTCTCTCACATGGTTCTGAAATAATAAATGCTCCATTTGTCATGATGTTGATGGTGGTGGTAGTGATATTATACCATGCAATATTTCACTTTCTAATAATTGCTCAGTTTTATACTGAAATCAAGCTTGCCAAAACTGGGAGGAAAGCCATCTGTGCCTGGAGAATGACTGCCAGAAACATTTGCAATTTTATTTTGGGGTTATAGACCTGCAGAATGGAACAAAGGCAATGCTTAAATAACTTCTTTCACTCAACACCCCCAATCATATAGAGCAATGGACCTAACTCTGGAACAGCTTGGTCAGTCATTACAAAGATGTCTTTCTTATTTTTAAAAGTCTTACTCATTTAAGAGGTAAAAATAGCTCTATTGATTATTTGTGGGACTTCAGTAAAACTCTGTCAAGATTCTGAATTGACTTGAGAGCTAAATGTAGCAATCACTGCCTTTTGAAAGGAGACAAGACCATCTCTAATATATACTTTGCTGTTTCATCTTGGCATGTTTAATAGAAAACAGATACACTACCAGCAACACCATTACTCTCTACAACACTCATTTTGCCTGGGAAATATCAGTGCCAGTCAACTGACCTTCTATCCCCTCATCTGATAGATGGAATAAAAATTATATAGCTGCAGGTGACCCAAAGATGTAATGGGAGAAAAATGTGTCCTTCCTTGGTTTTCTTCTCCTTTTGGACAGCAAAGGTAAAACACCAAGTCCGGTATGTTTTCACAAACAACACTTAAAAATGTCACAGATTAAATGTTAGACACGGCCCTGCAGGCATTGTCTCAGCTGCCACATGAACATTGGAGGGCTCGTAGAGAAAGGACAAGGGGAAATGGCTTCAGCCTGGCACAGTGCTAAGGCACTGGAAAAAGTTGCCCAGAGAAATTGTGGAGGTTCCATTGCTGGACGTGCCCAGTGTCAGGCTGGGTGTCCTTTGAGCACCCTGGTCTAGAAGAAGGTGTCCTTGCAAAGGTGTTGCAAGTAGATAATCTTTAAAACCCTTTCTAACCTAAACAATTTCATGATTCTGTGACTTTAATATCCGCATGTTTAGAGCTCGGTGTAATCACAAATAACTCTCATTTTTGTTGAGAGTACTATATTGAGAAATAACTTTCTCTTTTCGTTAATACAAGAAACACTCAAGCACTTAAATATGATCCCCAGCTATACTCTTCAGGACACTTGTCCCATTCACTTGAAATTGAAGTGTCCATGTTTTAAAGTGATGAAACACTAAAGAAATGTAAATCATCACATTTAAGTCAGCTGTTAATCAAAGCACACTGCTTAGCTGTTGGGCAATTTAGCTGGTTCTGCTCCTAAATCCGTTTATGCAAAAAATCAATTCATTAACCTGCCTTGATTTACCTAGAGAAAAATAGCAAATTTTGTCAGGTTATTTTTTAAAATGGCAGCAAATCAATTCTGTCATGAAGTACTTTGACATCACATTAAAGTATACACCTACCCTAAAATGTGAATGAAATCTACTTCAAATCTCAAATACATTACCATTTTCATAACAATTACTCCAGCAGTGGAAAACACACTGCCTGAAAATGACAGTCACCACTGCAGAGTGCACCAATTGTCCCACACTGCAACAGTCTAGTCATGGCAGGAAAACTTAGCATCATGTTCTGGGCAGGGATGCTCAGCACAAGGACACAGTGTGGTCAAGCAAGGACCCTGATGGATAAAATAAAAAAAATCCAGATAAGAAAGGAGTTCTCTCTATATATTTATAATTTTAGCCCCTAATTTTTATGAATTAGTTATATCTAGTTTCTCTATACTTTACAGAAAAGTATTAAAGAAAAGCATGAGATAATACAAAACCCCAAAATGCCCAAAACAAAAAGTGTCTAAAAAACAAATGCAATCCCTAATGGAATATATTAAAATAGCTGTGGATAGGCACAGGTAGAAGGAAAAACCAGAAGACTCCAAGTACTAAGAAAATAAAAGTTAAGCACCACCTCTGAAATGTCTCTCTCTCAGACAACCATCCGCTCCTGTGTGCCCATACAGTGACAGATATTCACCCAAATCTAAAAGGTTCAGATAACAGGAAAGGTTTTCCTGTTAAAACTTTAGAGCAATTTCATAGATCCTTATCTTTCAGGATTACTTTTCATTGCCAATGTTTTTTTACTGATGTTTTTGGAACCTTTAAAGGAATAGAATAAATCTGACTCTAAGACAGAAAATCTATTTAGTTTGCTTTTGCTCTGAGATGAGCATGATGCCTATAACAATCTAGCACCTGCAGCTTGCTAGTAATTGCTAATTGCAAGTGGCAGACTCTGAGCTTTGTTCTGTCTGTATTCATGCCCAATAAATTCGCAAAATTTAAATCATATAAAATGCAAGCAGCTTTATGGAGAAGTCAATACTAGAAAGCACCCTATCCCCAAGAATGCCCTTTGGGTAAAGAGATCACCTCAATATACCAACATGGCAGATTTTCCACTCTCCTCTTCATTCCAGTTCAGAGTTATAAAGAAGACAGAAGGCATAGCAAGAAGTCAACAGATACTTAAGAAATATAGTATTTCCAGGACAGTGCTCAGACAAAGGGTACTGTATGCTAACCTGGACATAAGGTTAATTATTGTAATTCAGGTATTTTAAGGGAAAATTCTATATGCAGGTATAATCAATAAACCTCTGAATATAAAAATCACAATTCCTGTAACTAATAGAATAGTTCAAGAGAACTTTAATTACTGACGGTCTGTAATTGAGAGGAAACATCAAATATCTGATGTGATTGCATGGGCAAACTTAAAATTGAGGCGGTGTGGGTCAGAAAATTAAGAAAAGAGACTATAGTTAGAGTAAGATGAGTTCCTGCACCACAGAAATACACTGCTGACACACATTCACCCACATACTGAAGAATACAAGCATCCTTACACATTTGTTCACACCTGCTTCTTAGCACAGCATGAGGCAATTAGAGCAGCACAGTAAAGGAAGTCAAAGCAGCATTGACAAATGCCTGTAGTACAAGTTACAAAAGCAGTAGCTCTGTTATTATTTGCTTTGCTTCTTTGGACAAGCTATGGAGAAAAAGGTTCAGTGCAGCAAGGGAGAGCAAGCCCACTGAGTATGACTGCCTGAATGGGGCATGATGGATGAGCTTCCTTGCAGATAGGAAAAGCCTCTAATCCATTCTCCGGCTCATTGCTAGAGCGAGGCAAAGTCATTCTCTTCTTCTACGGGAAATGACCTCTGCCTTTTTGATACCACGTGCAGGGTTTTGCAAAGGACAATCCAGACTGTCACCCAGATGAGACGGCAGCCTGTTTCCAGGTCCCACACTAGGGCGGGCTCAGCTATGCAGCCCAAAGCCCTGAAGCAAGACAAAGATGTTTCTATATTGCTTGTGCTTCCTATGGCTATTTTAGGAATGATTGCATGCATTCAGGTTCCAACAACAAGTAGTGAGAGACACAGGAAGAGAAGTCATTTTCACAGCATCAGCACTCAGCTAGTGACTGAAACTGAAACACTTCTAATACTCCAGAGAATAATTTTATGGAGCTGAAAAATCCTACTCTGTGTGTAACAAATAGATTTCAAGCATCATCCCAGCAATGAAGTAATATCCATCAGCATCAGGATGGGAAGACACTTGCTCTGGGGTTCACTGATGCAAGTTTGACTCTAATCAAAATACCAAGGCTTTTTCAAACAACCAAGGACCTGTTCCCAAACCTCCTCCTCACCCATGCCCTGCAACTTCAGTCTGTAATGGTGGGTGACACAGGAAAAACAATGATTCATTAGACTGCATCTAAGTGAATTCAGCAAAACTGCTTCATGAGTAGTAACGCACAGTTAAGGGTTTTTAACCAGCCTCCCAGGTATTTTTTTAACCCAAAGGAATCCTTCCTAGCCTGCCCAACAGAACTGAAATTCCTGTGCAGGAACAAGGAAGATGACTGCATAGCCGACGAATGGCTGCTGTTATTTCTTACTCTGCAGTTCTGCTGCTTATGTGATTTATATCAAATGCTGCAGAGAGAGTTTCCTCTAACTGTACATTGGCCTCCATAGTGTGGACATTGAACTGATCAGTTGCCAGGAGCTGATCTACAGCCAAGACCCAAATTCCTGCCAGCATTCAGAAGGAAAAGAGTGCACAAAAGAACTCAGCCCGGAGAATCAAATTACTTTTCAACGAGACTTAAGGCTGTATGCACGGACTGTGCTGAATCTACTAGAAAAGGCTGAGGAGATCCAGGTAGGTGTCAAGGTGTGCTGCTCACAGCTGCAGTCCCCCCCATGCCTCACAGGCTGTGCCTCCCTGCACAACCACAGAACAGAGACTCCCAGCTCGCAGCAGTCGCACGGTGGACACACCAAAGGGCATCGGCTGGTTTTCGTTTGCGCCAGTGAAAGAAAATGCTCACACCAACATCCGCGGGATTGCGGAGCACTGATTCCCGCTGGACTCCAGAAAGACCTGTAGCTGCTCTACGGCTTGTACCATCTGCATCAGCTCACACATGAGGTTGCTTTGCCTATTTATAAGCCTTCTAGTTATAGAGAATTGTATATATTTAACACTTTCACTTTCACACTAAAGTACGCATACTTGGATGAAGACTCAGTTAAATTCTGCTAACTTTATATGGGTTTTGGGCAAAGTCTCCCATCTAATGTTAGGAAATGGAAATAACCGCATCCAAATGCCCTGTGGAGTTTGAGGTTTTATCTAATCTTTTAAAAGAAGAAATTTTTCTTTTGGTTTGCATTGTTACTCTCTTAGAGAAAGAAAGCAGATAGTCTTGATCATGTTCTACTGTACTTCTTTTAGTTAAAATTCTCCTGTGAGAAATCCAAAACAGAATTATTTTACTGTGGTAAACATCACTAGACCAGCTTGAAATACAAGAGATTCTTTGCATAAGCATTCCTATAGTCAATATATGCTTATGGAAAAGTCAATTTTGCAATGTCCATGACCATATATATTCATAACTTCTGGTATCCTGAACATTACCAATAATGCCAAAAAGCGTACTAGGATGGTTCAATAATAACAGATTTTTGAGAAATCTCCTCTCAATGACTTGCTGCAACAAAGAGATCTGAAGAATACATTTTCAGGCACTTTTCTGATAGAAAAATGTATCTTTAAAAGAAAGCACTTAACTCACAAAATCTTTTCTGGAAGATCTGAAGGACCCTGTTACCTGACACCTTAGCACCAGCTTTTCCTAGACATCAGTCATAAAGGTACCTTGTTGAGACAGACAAGAGTTTCTAAATGCTTTGACAAAACTTTCAGAAAGGAGAAAGACCTTTACTTAGTTCACTTACCAGCAAGCTATACTTCCTACATATGAAGTCAGAAAAAGTCCAGCCACAGAACAAACTGCCCTCTGAGAACATGCCAAAGAAAAAGATTTATTTCGAAAACCCCCAACACATGAATATTGAGTGTGTTCTCACGTGCTGAAAGCACAGAGGAAAAAAGCTGTGAATTTATTGATAATTTACCTCATTATACACCAATGTCTACGATAAAACCACTCCTCCATGTAGAGCCAGAAAGCAGGTTTTTTCTGTCAGAAAATTACCATGCCTTTTTTCCCCCTGGGATCCTAAAAGTATCTCTTGCTGTCCCAGGCAGGAAGAAACAACCTGCACAGATTTGCATGGAGGAGCGTGTAGACAGGATGGGCAACAGAAACCTACAACTAGCAAGATGGAGTTGCAAACTGGCAATGCTCCACAATAAAGTACTTTTATGAAGAATGGGACTGGTTTGTGAGACTGAAAACTCTGATGCCTCTATGATAAAGACTATGAAGAATGCTTGTATGTTCCCTTTCTGAATCCCAAGGAGCTCTCCACAAACCCTTCCCAGCACAGACATGTAGGGTCTCTCCTCATAAAAGGACTTGGCTTTCCTCACGCAAGAACAGATTTGGCTTTCCTAATACCGGAACAGATTACTCCCCTTCTTCACACACACCCTTACGTTCCTCAAAAGCTTAGAACATTATTTCTGCTGCAGGCTCATGGGGACAGATGGTATCTTCCCTCTTTGTTTGGACAGCTTAAAGTAGATTACTTGTGCTTCCCATAAATAAAAATCTAGCACTTGATGTTCAAAGGATGACCAAACTTGGAATATATCTTTTAATGTACATTTTAATTAAGCTGACTTGTGACTTAGTTTCTCTTAGCTGAATGTTGGTAAGCTCTGAAGGTAGGTATTATACAGAAAAACCAGGATGGAGAGATGTGGTTGCTTTCTCACAGGTGCCGGACAATGGAGAAGATGGTGTTAGCGTAGGAAAACATATAACCACACAAAGGTGATCATATGCGGTTCTTTATTTGAGCACACGGGACACAGGGGCATGCAATGCCCAAATGTTGTGCCCAAGAATACAGAGTCGATTTGTGATTTTTATAGTTTCAAATTATACATATGTTAACTAGCCTCCACCCCTAGATACTGGTTATCCTATTTCTTAGTTACTATCTTAAATCATACCCATGCTTTACCCTGCGTTCTACTTGATTTGGTTAAAACAATGCTTCTCAATTATCTCCTGGGCTGGAGTCACACTTGAAACAATAGTATGAAGCTAGTTGCAGAAGCTGACGTTTGTTCTAAAGCCAGGCTATGTCAAATTCAGATTGTGCGTCCTCTACCTTCCCCCCGTCAACTACCCGTGGTTAACTTAGACAATTTTTTAACCCTCCACTATCAATGGGAGAGCAAACTTCTTCTTCCTGGAGTCACCAGGCACATCCCTTCTTTTTCTGTCATAGAGACAGATCAACTCCTATGCTCTTTCTTAGTCAGCAGAGCTGGGTACTCTCCTTTCCTTTGACCTGCCAGAGATAACTGTTCCACTCAGCCTGGAACAAAGCATGTTGCCCTGTTGTGTGTTCCCCAGGGGCAGGACACAGTCATCCAGAAGAATTTTGCCTGACTGGAAATGAAAATGAAGACAGAAATCTTTTCAGCACAACTCACACTTCAATCTCTTCTCTTGCTCTGAAGGCACAGAAGTACACAAGGTCAAACATGTTAGGACAAAAATTCTGAGCCATGCATACCTTGTGGAGTCCTCCTGCCCAGTTCTCAAGTAGGAATAATTAGACTCTGTGAACCCATATGAACAAACTGAAAAAACCCCTCTCATTTTCAATTTGCTGGTTTCAAGGTATTTATAATGCAAACACAGACAAAAGGTATGCTCTTTTTTATGACAAGCCTGAAATAAAGCAGCTGTAATTAGCAAAATCAGATATCACATCTGAGGTAGCACAGTTTGCAATGCAAGGATAAGAAACCTCTCCCTTTGGGCTAATTCAGCAGCAAGCAGACTTATGTCCTTCCTTCTTAGATTTTTTTCTCTTTGACTCTGCATATAGGTATATCTATACAATAGATGGATGAATTGATGATTTCCTACAATAGCAATTTGATTATTTATTGCTACTTTGTCACATACTCATCACACATCACCTACACCCAAGCAATGTCCTGCATCAGTTGAACGAAACTGTGCACTAAACAGCCCGGCCAATGTTATAATTTCTATTGCTGTCTGGACCCTCCTATAAACCATAGGACTGTAAATTACTTTCTGTCTGCCTTTGTTGAAAAAAAATGAAGTTTCAGCTACAACCCATACGGCAAAATACTGCTTGGGATTAAAACAGTATTACCAATACAAAGAAAAAAAGGAACACCATCAGCAGATATTACTGTACTGGAGCTCATTTTTGTTATTCTTTCCTCAACTTGTGTTGCTAGGTGCTGTGCAATTTTTATTAAAAAAGGCCTCGTCTTGAGAAGTTGTCCATATAGATGACACACACATGTGTGGATAAAGGAGATTTAAAAAAAAATTACTGGTATCAGAAAAGATGTTCCCAGCTGCAATTCTCCTATTTCAAATACATAAGTCTTCTTTGGCCCCATTTTTTCTCTAAGCAAACATTTTAGCTACTAAACTGCAAAAATACTGACTGCATTTCTACAGCATAACAGTATCCATAGCTGACTTCGATCACCCCAAACTTCTTACATCAACATTTTGGGCTCAAATGAATGCATTCAACTGCTGACCTCCAGCCCAGTACCAAGTCCTTAAATCATGCACACATGCACACAGATGGGACACATTCCCCAAGACAGAGGAGGTATTGCTTGCAGTTTCAGTGGGGACACAGCTTTGGAGCACAGTTTTGCACTTCAAGGAGCACAAACATGGTGATTCAGCTCACTGAAAATATTCAACTCAAAATCATGCATTTTTTTCAGTTTTTCCATCATTATCAACTGATCTGTCAGAGCAACATTTTTTCTAGTTATACTTACAAAAGCCACACAAATAACAAAAGAGTTGTTACTGAATCTTTTTCCTAATCAGCAGATTTTAGAAACACTGATGTTTGAGAAACCTTGTCCAGGACCTGGAAATAGACTACAGAATTAACCCCTCAGTCCTGCTTCAATACCAAGATGAATGATGCCCCACATATTTAAGTTGTCTTATGAAAGATTTCCATCATTCTGTCCAAACAAGCAAGTTAAATTATGTTTGATTGCAAGACTGAGACACCTGGGCTTAAACAGAATCATCTAATCATCAAAACAAATTCACATTTAAAAGAAACCTCAGTC
>NC_086283.1:70897579-70925928 GCF_021018805.1 Prinia subflava | reverse complement strand
GAGAGATAAATGATTGGCAGATGGGAGAGAGCAAAAAAAAAACAAACAAAGAAGTTGAGAAGGGTCTTTTAAAATTAATATAGCTGTAAAAAGATTGTGAGGCAAAAGGACTTCGTGCATGTGTGTGTAAAGGGATCTCTAGAAATGAAAGAATGCAATTATTGGCAAAGGGAGAAAAAAGGGAGAAAATTTAGAAGATTCCTAAGAAAATGGAAATAAGAAAAGGACAGCAGCTGGATGGAAGGAAAAAAAAGAAGTAAGAAAACACATTGTTAAGGCTGTTGTTGTGTATCACACTCCTTTCCATTTGTAGTCCATGCTTGGAAGTTTGGTCTCTCAAGCATGTGATATTTTTGTTTCTTTATTAACACAACTTTTAAACTCAGAAGTATTCAGAGAGAGAAAAGGACAGAAGGAAGTCTCCTCTGCATTGACTGATGAGGCAATGATATTGCCTTCCCAGCAGTTAACTCACAGGAAGGTTGCAGGTATGAATACAATAGTTATGTCAAAACACAGGTTCATGGTTTGTGATCTGTATCTCACTACAGAAAAAAAAGACAACTCCCCATCACTTCTTTCAGCATCTTGCTGATCACAAGCCACCTAAATTCACTAAAATACATTAAAAATTTTCTTAAATACACTCTTAAGTCCAGTTTATCTGACATTCAGAGTAAGCAATCACTGTATTTGTCTCAGATAAGCAATTTAATTGCAAAGGAAAGGAAAAGTAGTATTTAGATCATGGGTGAGAAGACGTGGTCCACAAAACAACAGTAACACACTTGTGAGATTTGTACTGTAAGAGTCTGGAGACTTACTGAGACAAGGGAATTTTGCCTATGCATGAGAACTGTCCTTATGCTTCAGAGATGAAGGATTTGGTGTCTGTGCATGTGTGCCTTGATTTATATAGTAATCCTGTCTGTTGCCTGCAGCACTGGCACTCGCTATAAAAACAGAGGAAAACATCCTCCTGCAGAGCACTATCATGTACCTCAGCAGCTTCCTTAGAATGGACTGACAAATGGCCCACAAGGAGTAAGAAAAGAATTCTCAAGGCACAATAAGCCTCAAGGTCCACTAGAAGAACAGCAAGATGAGAAGGACAGAAACGGGGGAGAAGGACAGGCAGAGTAAAGGGAACCCAGAAGAAATAAGAGAGAGACTGGATAAATACGGAAAGCCCTACACAATATGTATGTAACCTGCCTCATGAGAATAGGGTAGATGAATCTAACTGGAATAGAGCTCTATTTTCATACAGCTGCAGAGAAGCAAGCTTCCCATGAAACCATTATAAAACCCTCATCTTCAGGGTTGATTTAAAAAGTGTAACTCAGCTGTTGCAATTTGTATCGGATTTGAGTTTGGCAGTCCCAGACATAAAATCAACTCCAACTGAGAAGAGGACTTACAATGCTCCATTTTAGAGCCTGAAATTGTACTTTCAAGGGTTTAAAATATTCTCTACACCACTACAGAGGGAAAAAAAATTAGGTTAATTTTTAAAATGAGAGTTCCATTCAGCTGTCAATAAAATCTGTAGAAAGATTTAAAAGATCCAGTTGGAAATACAGAAAATTCAAAATTTTTATTCTCAAAAACAAAGTAACCCCCTAGACTCCCCCCAAAAAACCAAACCAACAAATAAAGCACAGATATTGAAGCAATAACATTCAAGTTCTTTGACAGTGGTATGTCACTTAACATACCAGATATGCTGTTATCAAACTCATTGCTTGCTTGCATGCAGTCATTCATTAATTTCCATGCATTTTTTAAAAATTGTGTCATATTCTAATGGGGTTGTATCTCCAACACAAGGCACAAAAGTTAGTATCCCACATGGCAAAGATCAGGAGCTATGCACTCTTACACCTTCAAACTGTTAAAAATACCCAAACTGTGGGTATGGATCCTGAAAAACATAGACAGGCAAAACTGCTACTTAATTTAATAGTCAATGGGAGTGTAGCCAGCAAGTCAGACCTCATGAAATTAATATTCTGCACTAGCTAGGCTGAGAGTTTATGTTATAGGATGTGTTGGGCAGCGTCAAATGCAACATACCAAATTCAGCCTCACACAACCCTACAGTGGGAATGTTCTGTTTATTTATATGGAAACGTTACTGCTAAACAAGCACTGGAAACACTGAAGTCTGGCTGTTAAGAATTTGGGTTCTGATGCTGATGTCTTTAAAAGGCCAGATAGCCACACACCCTTTGCCTCTCTGAAACCACTCTTTCATCTGCTTGCCTGATTTCAGGAGAGGCCTTGGAAAATTATTATCTTGCAGGCTGAGCTAAGTCAACCCAAAAATTCACAAGTTACTGGGAGCTGACAACCACCTCTACACAGACAATGTGATCACACAAGCCTTGTTCCTTTAGGATGTCAGGCTAAAAATACAGCCTTTTGCATTAATTACTAAGAAGAATTTTAGCTCCAAACTACAGTGAGAATTGTACCATTAGTTGCACAGAGACAAATTCAGGGATGGAGGATGAATGAGGCTGAGTTTATCTCTGACCCCCTCTCTTGTGGACACTTTCAGACACTTCCTTGACCCTGTCCTGACACAGTTGTTTGTGCTTAATTTGAAACAGTTGAATTTCCTGTAACTCATAAGCAAACAAAGCCCCGTCTCCACTAGCAGTTCGATCCCAGCTTGGCTGACTTTAAATAGACGAGGCTGAGCAGATATTGGCCATCAGCTCAGCAAAGAAAGAGCCGTTGTTTGAGAGACCCACACACCCCGCCAGTGACCCAGACAGCACACTGCCCATCACAGCCTCGCTGCCAGCTTTGAGGAGGTGGTTTTGGAAGACAAGAAACATGGACCTTCATCATGTTGGGAAAAGAGTCATAATCCAAAAATTGCAGAACAGACTCTGGTGAGCAGACAAAAATTTGTTACATATTTAGATGTATTGTCATGGGAAAGTTTCAGGCAGAGAAAATACCTCAGCTCTCCACACAGGGATCTGGCGAATCCCCAAGCCCAGCTTCTCCTGAAAAGCTCAATGTGTCTGTTTCCTGCAGGTACTACTTCAGTGTCGACAGCAAGATGTTCTCAGCAGCAGAATAACAGCTGCACAATAGGAGCAGCGACTGAATGGTTGAACAGCTCTTTTTACAGTCATGGTGTGATAAAAACCTGGTGTTCTTTTGTGCTTCACAAAGCCCCTACTTTGCTGACTCCAAGTTCAAATCTCACGGGCTATTAGGAGATGGAAGAAGGACAATGCATTAATATGCATGGTAGAAAATAATGTGCTCTATTCTGGAAACCAAACCTGCACTAGAAGCTGTGTTATGTGTTAAATACCAAGGCAGTAGCTGCTTTCATGTCAATTAAAAGGCATGTATTTTGGCATGCAAGGATCATGCATTTAGTCACTATGTAACGCAAGCCTGATTTTCAGGATGAGGTGCTAAGTGGAGTGTTTTCCTCTTACCAGTGCTCCCCAACAGGACAAACACAGGAGATGCAAAGTTGTCACCAATTTGTGGTCTTGCAGCTTATTTTTTAAAGGTTGGAAATTGTGTGATTTTTACCAGTTCCCATTTTTTATTTTTCTCCCCAAAGAATAAATCATAGCCAAATAAGTGATAGGTGAAATTCCCTTAAAACTGCTGAGTTGAACCATGTGTTAGCAAACAGGTAAGCCACTGCTGACTAATTAGAATTGCCCTTGAGGAACAAGAAGCAGAACAAAATAAAGAACCAGAAAAAAAAAAAAAAAAAGCAAAACAGAACTGAAATGGCTTTTCAAAGAGGAAAGCCAGTACCAAAAAGAAATACCAAGTCTCAAAAGTTTCAAAAATTTTCTTTGTGTTTTTTGTTGTTGTTGTTTATGGTTTTGTTGGGGGTATTTTTCTGTTTTGTTTTTTGGGGAGGGTTTTTGGGTGGTGGGAAGGGAGTTCTTTAACATTCTCCTCTTAACATTCAAAGCCAACTTTTACTCAGGAGAGGGATACCAGATATATGTGCCAAGCTGAGGCTGAGCAATATATGGGAAATTCACTGGTAGCCACCAGTCCACCAGTACATTAGCTCATCTTTGGCTCCCCCTTCCCAATCTCACTTAAGAATATTTATAATTTCGCTGAGAATTCCAGGATTGCACAAGACCTCTGTTCATATATTTGCAAATCAGTGTTGCAATGAAGTACCTGCTTCACAAGGAAGTTATGAGCTTCCATTAATTCCATTAATTCAAGATAATCAAATAAAGAATGCCAGGCAGGAGTATGATAATGTTATTGTGCCTTTGGGAATCCTCTCTTTTCCTAGTTGCCACAATTCTACATTTTGCCTGCTTAATTTTAATCTCTCTTAGCCTTTGGGCTACAGTTTAGTGTCCTGCCTCTAAACTGAGGCTAAAAACCTCTTTGCGAATATATTTCTACTAGCAAAGTTGAGTCAATGTCAAAGTTTTGAGTGTAAACTAGAGGAATTGAAACATGCCATACTGACAGTAATATAAAAAATCAGCTCCCTCATCTCTGCTGCAAAAACTCCGTACAGAGCTCTCTAAAAGATGACAAAGTGCTTGAAGGTCAACAATTCCTTCTGTGCCATATGGACTGAAGGCTGAACATCCCTGTGCACACTTGCAGAGATCTGGGGTGGGGGAAGGTGCAGGTGGAGGCTGTAGTGAGAAAAAACCCAGCAGTAAAGAAAAGCTTGAATTACATGCTGGCCTTGGTGAAGCAAACTACTAATTAACTGAAATTAGCTGAGTTTAAAAATTATGAACGTGTTGGAAGTGAAATCAGACAATGCAGTCCTTCTGTCTATCAGTCTTACAATTATGAGGTGTCCATTTTGAGAAGAAAAAGAACAATTGCAGAGAGATTTCATTTGAAAGCCATGATGGTCTGAATAAGTAATTTGTATGATCATATATATATAGTATGATCACACAAATCAAGCAACACATACATTATACAACAGTATATACTACAAATATGATTGAAGTAACTGCCAGAAAGGAGATTGCCATGGACACAGGAAGGGGTTAATTATTATATACTGAAGATTATAATCCACCCACAAAACTTTTGTCTTACAGCACTTAACAAATTATTGTCATCACAAATTCAAACACTGTAGTAATTCTTGCACACTTGCTACTATCTTATATGTGACTGGAAATCTAGGACGGGAAAAGCTCTAAATTCTGTAACCCATAAAGAAGATTGAATTATGCACATTGGAATTCTGTGCAGCTGTATCATACCTTTGTTCGCTTTTTGTTTGTTTGTGGTTTTTTGTGGTTTTTGGTTTGTGGTTTTTTTGTTGTTTTTTTTGTGGGTTTTTTTGTTTGTTTGTTTGTTTTTGGTTTTTTGTTGTTGTTGTTGTTGTTTTTGTTTGTTTGTTTTTTGTTTTTTGTTTTTTGTTTTTTTTTGTTTGGTTTGGTTTGGTTTGGTTTGGTTTTTGTTGTTTTGTTTTGTTTTTTCTTTCTGCAACCCCCATTACAAAATTAATACTCTCTTATTTCAATGAGTTGTTTCACTGTTCCAGGTTTCATAAAATCCCTGCAGTCTCAAAGAGAGCATTCAAAAATTAGCAACAAATACTACTCTGGCAGAATGCAGAAAATGCTTTTGGTGGCCCAGAGACTCAGAGGAACTCAGCCCTCACTAACATTTGTTCACTGACATGGTGCTCCTTTCAGAAGAACAAAACAAAGGACTCCAGGCTTCAGTTTACCAAAAAAGAGAGCAGCCCTCTAGTCCCAGCAAATGATACCAGCAGTAGTGAAAACTGTGTTGGAACTCTCTCTGTTTAAATTCTGCTCTGAAGCAGAATTCCACATTAGGTTCTTCACACTGAAGTAAAAGATTCTTTCCTAACTGCCACGAGGTTGATTCACACTAAACAATGGTATTGGCTTCAGTGGTATAATTCCTGACTTCCTCCACTCTGAGAATCAAATAAGTTTACTTGCTTTTTACTAGAACTCAATGGACAGCTAAACTCCATGCTTCCCATTAGAAACCACATATTTTTAGCCATTGCAGTGCTTAACAACATGATGTTTTGCTAAGCCAGCTGTGGCCTTTACCCCTGAAATGATAAATAACATATTTAATGCAAATTGTCTATTGTCTCACACTCCAATTTATTTGCTGTTCTCCTCTTTGCCTAATGAATTGAAAAGCCTGATTTAAAAATGGTTAAGGAGAACACGTAAGTTCAAGTATGAAGAATTCTTTTTTTTCAAGAGTCACACTCATGAAGGTCATGACATTTCCCAGATCAAAGAACTTTCAGAATACCTTAATTTCACTTTTTCTTTTCTGACAGGATTTGTACTTCATTCTTTGCTTCTTAAAAACCTCAGTCGTCCAGTTAAAAGACTCCCTTCTCAAGATTTTCTGCACTCACATTTGTTGACTCAACCTGTGATGGATAATCAACATGTTAAAACAAGCTGATAAATCTGAGTTTCCATAGATCCTAGCACTGTGACTACAGACCTGTTTGACCCTATGCGGCACTTTTATTTATTTGAAGGTTATAAAAAGTTCTGCAGATGAAATAAGGGGAAAACATACACCTTCACCTTTTAGCAGAAAGTTATTTTGAAGGGAATGAAGGTGATGACAGATTTGAAAGAGTGCCAGCTGCGACTGGCGCAGCTTTAGAGTATGAAAGGGTGTGCTGGTTATTTTTTTCTGGCCAGACCTGAGCAACTGTATCTTGGATACACTCCTTGTTAATGTACTGAAACAACCCCTGTCACTAGTGATTCCAGCTGGATTGTTTCTGGGATCCACTTGCAAGCTGAACCTGGGACAGCAAGGTCATCAGACTCTTCCAGTTTTTGTCATCCTCCATTTCTCTTTCCCTTTTGAGAATTTGTTTTCAATTGAAGGGTTACCTCCATCTCTGCTTTCACCTTTGTCTATCATTAAAATCAACAGAAGAAACTGCAAGCTATATAAATACCAGAGTTAATACAAAAATGCTTAAACTACTACAGGCTTCCCAAACCAGGAAATAGTACATACTGCTCTTAGACACATACAACTGGTGTGCACTGGTGGTACTTCTGAATTCCAGCTTTCAGAGCAGGGATAAGGCAGCCTTGATCCAGATGTGAGCAAGAAGAGGTGGATCTGCATCAGAGGCAGTTCTGTCTGCTGCCAGTTCAGAGGTCTGAGAGCACAGACAGGGAGCAATGAAGTGCACCCGTGCTGTTTCACACCCAGATAGATCTACACATTCAGAACAGTCTGCCAAGAACCTGGAACAAAATCACAGCTAGTGAGGGTTTTTCCACTGACCTCACAAGAACAAGTATTGGTGTCTTGCTGTGATGCTCACACTCATACTGACGCCAACAGGAAAGCACCCATTTTTCATTGAGATGAAGAACAGCAAAGCACCCATTCTTTTAAGATGAGGATATGCTGGTGGATATTTCTGCCTATTTTGTACATAGAGCTCATAACCTAAACAAAAGCTGAAGAAGATGCAAGCTTTGCAGCTAATCATGTAGTCAGATTTACAGATGACTGGTTCCTCTGACACTCATTTCCAAGCACACACCATAGCTAACATTTTCTGTTGCTGCAAGAATAAGCATCATTAAAAACTTTATAACTACCAAAACAGCTCTGCTAGTGATTATTATTTTTGTATTAGCAGGTTAATTATCAAATTATTTTCAATAATACAGAAAAATGAACACAAGTCTTTTGATTCAATGTAACAGTAAATCTTTGGTTTAGTGGTAGTTGCTGGTGTTGGGAAAAATTAAGAACAAACTGCAACTGGAACTCCAGCTAAAATCCTGAATCCCATCCACATCTTATTCACATTTGCATCAATAATGCTTCATTTCTATGCTGGGCTCATTGTTTTCAAAGAAAATATGTTTATTAATATAATGTAGGGATTGGCAAATAATTTTTCTTCTTTACAGGTATCTCCTAAACTCAGGGGTTCAGGTTTTCCTCAAAGACTCATTCTTCAGGCTTTCTAAGAGCCTGAAGCCCAGACCTCCTAAGAGGTTATCACGTACTAGAAGACAAGGGCAAATAATCAAGAGGTAAAGTGTCAGAAATAAAGCAAAAAAGAGAAAGCGAAGAAGGAGGCACCACTGCAATCAAGATGTGGAGAGAAAGGCAGTTGCAATTACAGAGGAGAAAGGAGAAGGCTTGAAATATGAAACATTTAGAGGAGGAAAGGACTTGGTTGAACTGCAGTAAATATTACTACCTTGTACTGAGATACTGAGAAAAGTCAAGGCAATTGAAGCAAGACATAAATTCAAAGGTAATTCTTAAAACATACCAATCCTCCAAAGGATGCAGAGTTAAGCTGTTGGTAAGACTCCTTCAGAACAAGATCATTCATGTGGGGGTCAAGGCACTTCAGTTAAAACCTAGTTGTACATAACAAGTCTTACCTATCTTTGTCCTGGAGAATAAGCACATGACATAGAGAAGTGGAGATATAAGGAAATAAGACATAGGGAAAATAAGAGCCCTGAAAAGATAAGAGACCTGAAAAAGCCTGTTTGGAAAAATAATGGTGAAACTCCTTCCTAACCAATGAGATCCTCATCCCCCAACAACCTGTACTCAGTTTCTCCAAAACCAGCATATGCATTGCTGGTAAATTGTAAAGGTTTATTCTGCAGATTCAGGAAGAGATTACATCCTAGAAGGTTCCTGTAGATGTGAAGATCACATAGCCTGCTGTGACTAATCAGCTGGATATCCTGTGCATTACTACAGGAAATAATGAAAGCAGCAAAGGCATTTCAAGTAAGAGCACAGGATATTTCACCTATCCTGTTCCTGTTATTTTTAAAATTTAGCTGAGGAGGTAAGAGCACAGAACTCTGACACACAATGAACTGTTCCTTCACACACAAACCTGCTTCTCACCTCAATTCTGACAGCAGAAGTTTGCAAGTACCACTAATTTCTTTCCAGCTACCTGTGTGACAACTGGACACACAAGTTGCTTCTCTCCCTCCCTTCAGACAAAATTTTTGGGATTTTTTTTTTTTTACTGTAAACTACAAGACCTCACTGAATAAATAAAACAAAAGTTCCTTCTCTCAAGCGGCTTGTGGAATTCTCTGATAAGGATTCAGCCAGTACAAACAACTGCCTGATGTGGGGTAACTCTTTCCACCATTTCCAGCCAGTCACGTCTGGAGTCTCTATTTACCCTGATAGAAGATGGCTCCAGACCTATCAGCAGTGAATTCAGTCCTATGGAGTGCAGCTGTTGTACTCCATAAGGCAAAACCCATAATTAGTTTCCAAACGCAGTCTGAGAGTTTAGTATTGCGTATGTGCAATGAGTAAAAAAAAAAAAAAAAGTGTTCTCAAATCTAATTAAAGAGTTGGAAAAGAAAACAAAGCTAAGAAATATTTCCTTATCCCTTCTTGTTTCACTAGGAGGAACTATTTCTGCTTTTGAACTACAAATCAACAGCACTTTTTTGTCCAGTTCACAGAGGTTTTTTGGTTCAGACCCTTTCAGTGTTGTCTGAGCTCTGAGGGTAAACTGGACACAGATCTCTGCAGCTGAGCTGCAACGACATCATTTTCAGAAAGAGAACCGTCTGATGTTGGCACAGAGATGCCAGGTTGTGTCCTTAATTATTGCTTCCCAAAACACTGTATGGGAAATAAAGAGGAGAGAAAGGCTGTGAACAATGCCTCTTTGTGTCCTACCGATTTCCAGGAATAGTACGGCCGGCCCCAGGCTGTGACACTGTTTTCACACTCCTCTTCCCAGCACATCCCCGAGCCAGGCTTTCATAACCAAGGGCTTCTCTAAGGGATCGTCATGCCACGTGCCAGGTTCCTGCGGGTTTCTGCACTCTCGGGAATCTTACAAGCTATTACGGGCAATGGGAACTTTCTTCTATAGAGGCTGCAGTCAATGTCTGTAGCTTCCCCCACTTCTTTCAAACCTTGAAAATTACAGTATTGTTACTTCTCTAAGGAAGGAGTTTCAGAGCACTGAAAATTAGCTGTGTGAGATTGGGTTGAATAATACCTCCTAACCACAGTGAATTCTAGTAGAAAATTAATTCCCGCTAACTGACTTTATTTCAAGTGTTCATATACTACAATGGTTGGATGCAAAAATAGTTTCTACACAAACTGAAGAGGTAAGGTTTTTTCAATGACAAGTAATTATCAAATATTTGGTCTTCTTGTAAGAAACAGAAATACCGTTTAGCATCATATTAATGTATCTACTTTACCTGGAGATTATATCTTGTTATTGAATACACGAGCAAAATCTTAATATCCCTAACATCCATAAAGCTATCTGATTCATTTCTGAACATTACCAGGAAATACCTATGTTTACAGTTTTCATATTCCTTTTCAACTTCTCTACAGAAATACTCAAGTTAATGAGTTCATTTCCTGAAATATTCCATAAGACCAAGAAGCATGGCTTTGTGTAAGGTTTGTGTTTAAGGTAAAACAGTTATGCCTACATCAAACAAGGGGGTGAGTGTATTACAAGACTCTGAAAAACAGTTTTTTGACTCTGGCAGAGCTTTGTGCTGACAGAGCCATAAAGGTTCAGCACAAAATCATCAAGTGACTACTGGTACACTTCTGCACACTGAGCTGTGATGATGCTCCTCCTATTTCTGCACTCCAACACCTGCATGTAGTGGGGGGGAAAAATACTGCACCTTATCAGCTTGTGCTACAGGAGCAACTTGCTGCTGTGGGCACGGGCTGCTGCAAATTCATTCACCAGACAAGTTTTCTATACCAATTCCCAGCTCTTTAGAAGTTTGTTTTAGTATGTCACTGCTAGATGTGCTGGTGACTGCGGAATGACCCTCAGCCTATTCACTTTTTCTATTTTTTCCTTAGTCAGCCCTTATTCAGTAGCTTTGGTTCCTATTTTCAAACAGAATAGGATTGATTATAAGACACAAGTTTTGAAAACACTTTCTATTTTTTTAAAGGGTTACCTGCATGATACTTCTTTTCTCAGTGATAGTCTGACTGCTTGATGACAATTTTCTCGTAAAAATTTCAAGAATTTACCTGTAATGTCGCTGGTCTCACATTCTACATTAGTGGCAAAAAACAATTTCATGAGAACATGGTATTCCAAATTTTCCTTTAGTTCTGCCCTAGCATTCCTGAATTTTTAAGGTTATTCTAAGTGTATCTTCTCAGAAGTACACACTTACTACAAGATCACCACAACTTAAGATGCTTTTTCTTGTTTTATTTTTCATTGAAATATGCAAAGCAGATATAGATGCCTGCTTGCATTTTTCAAGCATCTGCTTTAATAACTAGCTACAGGATGGACTCTACACTGACCTTGTTTTCCAGTCTCCAAGTATATGGATAAAGCTGTTTAAAACATTACTTAAATTCAATGATCTACTTGCAAAAATCTAGGCCTGGAGTCTGAAGGTACACTATTAGTTTCACACACTGTCTGCTCAGAGGGAATATCTCCTTTTTTACACTGACATACCTGACAATGAGTGAACAGTAACATCAAAGTTTATAACGTCTTTATTTCTTTATACATCAAGTCGTCTTTTGTTTTAAGAGGCAGTTGACAAAGTCATACACTTTTTTGAAGATAACCTAAGAATCACTAGAAAATTACTTGCCAGCTAATGCAATATATATTTATATCTTTAAAGAAAAGTTTTCCTGTGTGCCAGTGTTGCTAAACCCGGTAGTTTTTTATCACAAGGTTATATAACGTTGGGTATTTTATTACATGCTTTGGCTTCTGAAACCATGAATTTTTCAGGAATAGCAGAACTCTTTGATCCTTCGGGAGCATGTTGCAAGCTTCCCTATTTCATCATTTGAATATCTGATCAGGAAAGCTTGGTAACACCATGTCTTTTCACATTTCCAGAGACTCTGGAAAAACAACACTCCAACAAATGTTATGAAAGACTTTGTGAAGTATTTTATCACCACTCATCAGAGACTCAGGTTAAGGAATTCAAATCACTGATAGAAATGAGCTTTCCAAGCACCACTTCTAGCAGACAGAAATGGGCTTGTTCTGGCCCGGGGCAGAGCCCAGCGCAACCCAGCAGAGCCCAGCAAGGGGCGGAGTGAGTTGGGTTACAGCATCAGATGGGATTCCACCTGATGCCAATGGTTCGAGGAGATTATGCATCAACAGAAGTTGCAAGATCCATTTAAAGAAAAGACCGTTTCTGACTATTCTTGTAAGCAAAAAGTACAGGTATGTGGCCTGCCCTGCCCTTCAAAAGCATCCTGCACCTTATAGTGCCATCAAGACTCCTTGAATATTCAGCAATTCTGAAAGTCATGACACCTCCCTTAAGCCTCCACAAATGCAAATGAAACTAAACTATCAGAGTAAACCCCTGGAGAAAATAAAACTCTTTATTTGCAAGAGAGGAAAAATTATCAAATACATCCCATTCATTCCCTTCAGCATTAACCTTTACTATCACGCAAGATAATAAAACCTACAGCTCCCTAGTATTTCTGTTAAGAATACGGAGCAAGCAATTAATAATGAACCTCTTCACTATTTCGTTACGTAGAAAAAAAAATCTATGTTTGAAAAAACTGGGCAGTATTTTTAGTGGTCAGGACCAAGCCATGATCACTGAATGGATCAGAATGAAAGTAACTGTGGGCACAGTGCCTTCCCTGTGTATTCAGTTTTCCCACGTACAGGTAGAACATAGGTCTCAGATAATTAACTCACATTTCTCTTCTGCACAGTTGTACAAAGAAAAATTATTTAGCCACATTTCCATTTTACTTTAAAAAATTTACATCAGTCCTCATACACACTGAATATTAATAAACTACCAAGAAATGGAAAGCTCATCCTACGTAACATACACATACCCTTCAACACCTTTCACAAGTTTTAATGTCTTCAAATTTTCATAATCTCAATGCAATTAATTCCTAATACCAATTTTCAAATTTGAAACTTACAGGGAAGACGCAAAGCAGCACTTAATTCCATCTGATCTCTGCAAATGCACTATCGAGCCTGATGATTGCTAAACCCAGCAACACTTACCAGGACTGACAAAAGGTTACAAATGGATCTACTCTCTCAGGTGTTATTGGATACTGCTAGATCGGCAGCCCTTCAATTCTTAGTCTTGAAATTAGCATAATGAAGTTTACCATGGGAAGTCAGTCATTATGCTGTATGCAATGTTCATGGAAATTACTGTGTTACCAAGGTGGCTGATGGCAACCTCAAATTCCCCTCTATTATTCTGTTGCCTGTTTCCAGCAAAGAGCCAGAGTAGTAACTTCGTATTTTTTTCATTCAATCTACATTCAGAACTCCACCAGTAAATCTTTAGCTGACAAACACACACGTCCAAATCTCTATATACCATCAGAACAGTGGAACAGGGATACCGGCCACTATGACCATTCACCTATCCTGCTATCCCATCTTTAGCAACAATCATGAATGGGCCTCCAGAAAAGAGCCAAGAACAGAAGCATTACTGAATACTTTTCACATATTACAAATTTAGCATTTCACAAATTTAAACTGTCTTATGGCTTCGTGCCATTTTCTACATATTTTTGTGAATATACAAATTTAGTGCTTCAGCTACCTCGCCTCTCTTTACAGAGGTGGATAAAGAGGGGAAGAAAGGAAAAAACTGTAACTAATTAAAAATTCTAAACCTCAAAATGACCCAGCCTAGGGGTTCTTTTAGGCACATTAATGCTATACTTCTGGTCCGTCTGTAAGTCACGTGGCTAGGAGGCAAACAGCACGTTTCTCCTTGGAGGTATGGAAATCTCTGTCTCTGCATACTGTAGAGCACTGATGCTTGATAGGGAGCAGTGAGTGAGCAGATACAAATCACCTGGGAGTCCAGCCATCTGCCTCTCACCCTACCAGATCAGAGAATCTCAGCTTAAAACCTATTTTCTGCCTCAGCAAAAAAAATGCGTTTTACCATATGCAAATGTACATGCAGGTAGGACACTCTTCATTTGCTGGGTAAAAAGTCACCCTTCCTATCCGGGACTGAGCTGTTTGTTTGTTTGTTTGTTTGTTTGGTGTTTTCTTCTCCTTGTAGGAAAATGCTATCTACCTAAAGCTGTTCAAAAAGGCTGAAATGGTAAAAAGAAATCTAGAATAAGAATTAGAAGTACAAGTAGGTGGTCAAAAGTGTGTAATAAATGCTATTCATTCATCATGGATGTCACTGAGCATACGTAGCATAAACAAAGACATTAAAAAAGGCCCTTACTACATGGCTTCTTTTTTTTCAATTCTTCTGAATTTTAAGTGTGGTCTGGGTTAAGCTCTACTTTTTCTTTCCCCCCTCCCTTTTTTTTTTTTTTTTAGTTATATTGCATTATCTGGCTTAGAAGGAACAAAACACTATTTCTCAAACTTTATTTCAATGTTGATAAAACATAATACAAACTCAACAATTGCTTACCGTATCTTTTCCCTCAAGACCACCCTGAAATCCTAAACAAGTCAAAAGGGCCGTACTGAGAATAAATATCAAAGACACTGCCAAGTATGCCTTTCTATTTAATTAGCAGACCAGCTCATTAGCAGAAGAGCTGTATAGGAGAGTTTGCCTGTAGCCCTCGCTGACATCAAGGAGTGCAGGGAAGTAGGTTGCAGTTACACATGCAGAAAGCCAACCAGTGCTGGCAGCAACAGCAGTGCATGGCAGAGCTGGGGACAGGGATGTCTGTCCTCCAATGCAGGTGTAACTCTGCAGCACACCGTGATGACAAGTGCGATTTGGAATCTTTGGGGGGCACCCAAGCAATGGATTCACCAGCACAAAGCACAGGTGGCAGAGCACACCCCTGTCCCAGCAGCTGGGAACATTTTCTGTGTGCGGGAGGAATGGGTGGGAAAGACAGCCCTTGTCTACAGTGTGTGGATGCTGTCTTGTCCCAGAGCACCACATGGTGCACAAACCAACACAGTCACGAGTGGTAAACAAACACTACCACCAGAAAACATATGCAATATCCGTGTGTGTAGGAGGGGATGACTGTCTGCACCTAGTCTGCACGGTGAAAAGGAATAGCTCACAACGAAGCCTCAGCAGCCTGCTTATGGGTTAAACAGCTTGTCATTGAGCAGCACCATTTATTACTTGGTTAGATTTTAGTACTTCAGCACAAAGCAGCTAATACTCACAGAGTGCTCCAGGAACTGAAAAGACTATTTGTCTGAACTAAAGGCAGTTCATTGCAGCCTCTCCAAGGAGGAGCTTGTCCACATTGTTGAGGATATCTTAGCTTAAAATACAAAAATCTTCATTTACAATAATTTCAGGACTTCTTCAACCCTTTTGTATTGAAAAAATAAAATTTGGGGGACTTACGTAGTCACAGATGTTACTAATCAAATTTATTTAAGAGAGTAATGTGAAACAGCATGTTTGTGCAAGTTCATAATCACAGCAGAATTAAATCATTTTTACAGAGCATTTATTTGAAACGTTCTGTACACAAACTTTGAATATGGCAGAGAATATATCCCTTGCAGTTTAGGTTTGATTTCATTCCTGGAAACCACTATAGAAATCCTGCTCACTTGTGGTAGGGTTCTTTATTTATGCTCAGTTTTAGTTTTAAGACCTGTGACAAACACCAGATTGCTCACGTTCGTCACGACACAGGCAGAGTCACTACACATCCTGCCCTGCCTCCTGGTACTACCCTGCCTGCATAACACACTTCTGGCTCACTCTGGAGCAGCCTGCTCAGCAGGTTTCCCCTCTGTAGGCATCCAGGTCTGGAGCTGGAAAAGGGGCTTTGAACTTCACACGGCTGCTGGCACATCTGCAGTTACAGCCACAGTGTCACCGTCACCTCTTAAAATTATGATCCTTGCACTGGTGTTACTCTTCGCACACCGCAAAGATCAGCCCTGTACTGTTTGTCTGTACAAAGACAAGTCTTGCTCATCTTGACAAGAATTTTGGA
Source organism: Prinia subflava (assembly GCF_021018805.1). Taxonomy (NCBI): domain Eukaryota; kingdom Metazoa; phylum Chordata; class Aves; order Passeriformes; family Cisticolidae; genus Prinia; species Prinia subflava. The sequence goes on along the minus strand of NC_086283.1, from coordinate 70,909,935 downwards.
TCCAGCAGAGACCTGGAGGCCACTTGCTTTCAGAGTCATCAGCTTCTCCCTTTCCCTTCCCCAACAAAAATTCCTTTCTTTTAAAAAACACATCCTGCTAAAAAAGGTATAATAAACCAAAATCTAACTTTTAGGGCTTTTAATGCCTGTGTTTACCAGCCTTTTCCTTCTCCCATACATCTACCAACTATTTTTCCTGAACAGTGCCAGGTGCAGGGTTTTTTTTTTCAAAGGAGGCTTTACCAGTTCAGTGGAAACTGGCCAAAAGCCATGAACGTGTTCCAGGCAGCTGACCAGCCAGCTGCAATGGGTGATGCCGATGCCCTTTCCTCATGGCTGAAACATGTCAACTCATCACAGGCCTGGCAAGAACATCACACAGCCCATTAGCAACTTCCCTTGAAACATATAAATTGTAAAGCCTCCTTGCATCTCTTTGCCCAAGCCTTAGTACAACTAAATTGCTTACTGTCCTTGTTTTTAATGTCTCTTATCTCTGAATTCCTATGTGTCAACCTTTTTTCCCCACAGAAAAAAACACTTCTCCAAGCCAATTCCTCAGAATCCTTGGCAATGACGGAAACCTTCTTTACCATTAGCTTGTGAGAGAAGCTGGAGTCTCGTGAAGTTTCTGAGGGCAAGGAGAAACATGTGGGGATGGAGAAGAATCATATCCAGACTTTTTTCCTCCCCCACCTCCCATATTCTATGTGAAGGGTAGAGAAATCAGGCTGAGACAAATGATGTCACTTCATCTCCCCTGTGCCATCTGTTTTTTCCACTCCGAGCTTCCTATACACTTAGATAGTGACAGCTCATGAGAAAGGAATTATCCCATGGCATACTGCTGTTTTGTAAGGCACAGAGCATTTTCACTCTGCCCTCCTCTCCTCTGTTTTGGCGTTTCAGTTCTCCCTCTGTACCAGTCTGACTATATACCTACACCTATTCCTTTAATCCATCTCTTTGGAGAAATCTTCCACTTCTCAGCCGTGACCTTCCAGCTACTTTCCTTGCCTCATATAACCATTTATTACTTAAAAGTTACTCAAACATATTTGTGTTTGTCCCATCATTTGTGGGGGAAGCCGGGAGCTAGGTAGCTAGCGAAAGCAGTATGGTACCACAGCTGCATCCACTTATAATTTCAAAGTTTTTGGGTTTCTTGTTGACTTACTGTTATTTGTTCAAAGATAATGTTTTTGAGAGATTATACAAAACAAAAGCACTGATATGACTCCATAAATCTAACTTCAGCTTAATTCACTGGATTAATTCACTGGATGAAACAACTTTCTCGTGATTAAAATACTTTGACTGAAGATTCAGTCAAAAAAAACAAACCAAACCAAAACAAAACAAAAACCAAAGTGGTCAAGTTAAAGTGATATGTTAACTGGGACCATCTTAGTGGTTTTATTATGGATGAAAAAGAAAAATCTGCAAATTATTCACTGCTCGCAATCTCTCTTGCAAGCTCACAGAGCAGGTGCTAACCTGACATATCAACTTTTACAAATATTATTAGCACTTCAAAGACACCACAAATATTGAAGTAGATAAATTCTCTGTTACTTATTCTCCTCCAAAATATCCTTAAGCAGGACAACATGGCTTGTCATCTTTTGCCTGCTGAGTTAAGGCTGAGAATATGCATTAGGTATGATGTATTCAGTTCAAGGAAAGGGCTTCATTTGAACTGATAAAAAGTGAGAATTTTTCCTGCAGTTAAGGGAGAGCTCTTGTCCTTGCTTTTCCATTTAGACCTGTAGGTTCCAGAAGTAAGTTTCATCTTTTTGTATCTCATACTATAGATAAAGCTGCAATGGAGTTTTAAGCAGAGAATGATGGCAGTGACTTTAAGATGTCCTAGTGTTTTTTAAGTCTACAATATGGCCAAAGGCACTGACTCTGTTTCACTTAGTTTCACTTGTCCATGTTGATGCAAATACTCTGTATAATCTTGGGAGATCACAGTTTCCATCATGAGTATATTATAAAATTTTACAGACTATTCCACTTATTTATTAAAAGAGAATCTGTCTAACCAGTTAGTATGAGCCACCTTGTCACTCAGTGGCACTTGTGTTAATTCTGTGTTCCACCACATTGTTGCAGAAAGCGCATTTCCTTGTCTGAATCAGCGAGACCCAAGCTGTAGGCAGCATGTTGCCTACAGAGCCAGTGCTGCTAAGGCACCCCTCTCAGAAGGATGACTTGTGCCACAACACATTCTTCGTCAGTTGTGTTTGTTGTGCCCAAAATCCAGTGCACTCTCCAAACTCCCTACTTTCCAGGCTATTCAGTGAATATTTAGATGGTCTTGGGACAGATGGCTTGCGTCTATGGTTTGTACTGAGAGGAACTGGTTCCCAGACTTGACTTCTTCAGACCTGAAGTTATGAGGCTGTACAAAGTAGAGATCTAAATAAACCAATGTCTGATCTGCAAAGTTTGGTTTATCATCATGTAATGAGTGTGAGTGAAGAAATCAGGAAACATCTTTAGTTGCAGATAAATTTCCATGCATCACCAATATATTTCCCATGCAACATCTTCATGATGTAGTCAGGAAGGGAAAGCTAGAGTATTTTATAATTCATTTGGCAAGTCTGATTTATTTGTGTATGCATTTGTGTCTGTAAAACGTCTCTAGATATTTTAGTCATGACACATTGAAATATGAAAAACTTGCTATTTTTTAAAATAAAGTGAGACCTGATCAGATGAGACTGAAGAACTAAGAGCTTTATTTGGGAACACATTGTCTTCCTTCTACACACAATGCCAGCTGCTCGACAGCAGCTTTCTACACAGACTCAAGGCTCTGCCTAAAAACACCTTTGGGCTTGCAGACCTAGGGCTTGAGGTAAGGATTGAATGATGAGCAGAGGTGTGAACTTGGGTCAGAAGCAAGCATCTGTCCAGAGAGCAATTGCAGGGTGCAAATACAAACATGCCACATTTTCAGAAAGGTCTTCCCCAGATACAAATCCACCCTGGATAAAATGGATCACAAATACCCTGGCAAAATGGATCTGGGGAGGGACACAACACACACAGGTTTAAAAACATAAGAGGCCTAAAATCAACATGTATGACCACAGGCATCTTGATCACCCAGCTGTGTCCTTCTGCTGATTTTGCAGACTGCATGGACCTGAAGAGACCAGCAGGACTGGGAGCAGAAATAGTCCAAACACAAAACCTTCTCCATGTATATTTTGCTTTGAAGTAAAAAAAACCCAAACAACCAAAGAAATAAACAAACAAAGCCCCAGAACATGCTAACCTCTGCAAGTCCTCTTTGTTAAGACTTAAACACCTGGGCTTGAGTTCTTAAGGCATTAGTGCAACTCTTGGATGTCTAACTAAAAAACCTTCCAAAATCCACATTTTTATCCTTCCTGCATCCACAATGACTACTGTTAAGTGAATGAAGACTGAAAGATGTCTCAAGGCTGAAAGTTATGTCTCAAGGAAGACACAAATGAAATTATTAGAAATAACCCCTGAGTTCACATGGGACTGACATGTGGTAAAATTTCTTATCTAAATGCACAATATTTCTCAAGAAAATAATAATTAAAAAATTAACTGGGAAATTGAATGTTTAAATTACCTTTGATTTATGGATCAAGACCATTTTTGGTGATTTTTAAACAGCTTTTAAAATAATTACTTGAATTACTATTTTTTTTCCCTAAACATTATAACAACATACAGCTGCTGCAGTCTATTTTTCTGCATCTCGCAAAAACTTCAGATAATTCTGGAAGCTCTCTAAACATGAGAGAGTATTTAAATACTCTTTTAAGCTACAGAAAATATATTTCATATGAGCAAGGGTAGAATTACTGCCAGAAACTATTAAATGGCTTGCATCAATATCTACGCTTCTGTTTGAAAAGGAGGGAAAAAAATGTTTCAAGGGCATGGAATATCTTCCTCTCCTCTCCTCTCCTCTCCTCTCCTCTCCTCTCCTCTCCTCTCCTCTCCTCTCCTCTCCTCTCCTCTCCTCTCCTCTCCTCTCCTCTCCTCTCCTCTCCTCTCCTCTCCTCTCCTCTCCTCTCCTCTCCTCGAATCTCCTCTCCTCGAATCTCCTCTCCTCTCCTCGAATCTCCTCTCCTCTCCTCGAATCTCCTCTCCTCTCCTCGAATCTCCTCGAATCTCCTCTCCTCGAATCTCCTCGAATCTCCTCTCCTCGAATCTCCTCGAATCTCCTCTCCTCGAATCTCCTCTCCTCTCCTCTCCTCGAATCTCCTCTCCTCTCCTCTCCTCGAATCTCCTCTCCTCTCCTCTCCTCGAATCTCCTCTCCTCTCCTCTCCTCTCCTCTCCTCTCCTCTCCTCTCCTCTCCTCTCCTCTCCTCTCCTCTCCTCTCCTCTCCTCTCCTCTCCTCTCCTCTCCTCTCCTCTCCTCTCCTCTCCTCTCCTCTCCTCTCCTCTCCTCTCCTCTCCTCTCCTCTCCTCTCCTCTCCTCTCCTCTCCTCTCCTCTCCTCTCCTCTCCTCTCCTCTCCTCTCCTCGAATCTCCTCTCCTCTCCTCGAATCTCCTCTCCTCGAATCTCCTCTCCTCTCCTCGAATCTCCTCTCCTCTCCTCGAATCTCCTCTCCTCTCCTCGAATCTCCTCTCCTCTCCTCGAATCTCCTCTCCTCTCCTCGAATCTCCTCTCCTCGAATCTCCTCTCCTCGAATCTCCTCGAATCTCCTCTCCGAACTTCTCCTCCCAGCTAACTTGCCTTAACTTAACCTGTGCTTTAACCCTCCCTTCCCTAAGGGTATTGAACAATAAAGCACTAAGAGAAAAGAAGCTCGAGATAGTCCAACTGAATGTTAATCTGGGACACCGTCTTGCTGATAAGCATAGCCGTTGTTTCTGCTTAGTGCAAACTGTATTATTTGTGTTCAGTTGGTTGCATTAGTGTAGTTTGACTGTCTTATCTATCCAGTAGGGCTGAGCAAAACAGCATACCTACTGAAACCAAACATGGATTTATTTTCTGTAAAAGCAGGGCTGAGACATGAAAGCTGTGAAAGAATCTTGTCAGCAATTCTCTGTGTAGGCAGCATATTTCACTTTAATCATATGCATTACAGCCTCTACCCATCGCTTCAAATTCACTCCCAGAGCTTTTCTGCACATCAGTTTGGCTAACCCACTTTCTGATGTTCCTGTCTCCGTATAAGAAAGCTGAAAACTATTCCGCTCCTTACGCTGCTATCGGAGCGGCGAGGCTGCGCGCACGGGCAGGGCAGGAGGCGCGCCCGTGGAGCGCACGGCTCACGCCCATCGCTCCGCAGCGCGGCTCCGCCGGCCCCCGGCCGCTCCTCCCGGCCCCCGGCCGCTCCTCCCGGCCCCCGGCCGCCTGCACCGAGCTCTTCAGACACAAGAGGGCAGGCGGCGTGCGAGGGAAAGCGCCCGCAGCCAGCGCCGAGTAGGCTCTCGGCGAGCCTCGGGAACCACACAAGCGCTTCTCACATTCAGCACAACAATGCGTGGGACTACTTCTGCTCCTCCCGCCATCACACTATTAGTTACAGCTGTACCCCTGCATTAAAAACTGTTTCAAAAAGTGAATGTTCTCATTCTCTTGAAACCCATAGCAATTTATAAGGCCACTCTGTAACAGGAAGAAAAGTTACTTTGCCTCCTTCCTAGATCTGACATGCAGCCTAATAAAAATGCGACAGATTCCCTCAGTGTGTTCCACCCGCTGGAATATTTAAGGCTCTCCCCACCATAGAGGTATTTCGGTAAATGTGTTGTGTTCATTCTTACACAACCCTGCTATTTAAATATGGGTAGTTGTTAGAGCAGGCTGTCATACGACGACTGTCTAGAAGTAGGCAGTGCAGCAGCGAAGTAGCACACCAGCCCCCCTACTAACACGTTCTCTGCTGGCTTACTGCTGAAAAAATTCCAGCACTTGAACCTTTGAAGCTAAAACACCAACTCAATTTACAGATCCATTGCAGTCCTGCGCCTTCTTGATTGTTTTGATATTTTTATTTATTGTTATTGATATTTTGAGCTTGTGACTTAAGTTTCTAAAACAACAACAACAATAAACCCACCCCAAACCAGCAGCTAATAACTCCTAATGAAATCAGCAATATGTCACCAATATGAACAAGCCAGAGGTTAGCTCTTCAAGACAAACTCCATGCCTAGTAAAATAAAACATGGAGATGCAAGCTGAAGCAAAATTGTGCCCTTATTGCTCTGTTGGATGCTAACAGATCAAAAGTTAGAACCTGTTAAGCCATATTTTCTTGTCTCCACACAGCTCCTCTTCATTATACACATAAGAAATATGATGGGTTCTGATGACATGTCCATGTAAGCTAAGGACACTCATTTGAGTAGATAGTGGGATATTTGGAGCCTGGCACAAAGGAGGAGGTGAGGAGTAGTCCAAAAAATGCAGTGGTTAAGCATCTGTGTAGACGTTCCAGGTTTTGAAAACTTCTTGAAGTTCTTTGACTGTGACAACAATGAATTTTTCTATCTACTTCAATCTAAAAGAGATTGCTGACCATTTATGGAAAAAAAATTAAAAAGTCAAACAAATTGATGTGCTATTGAAAGTAATTCAACAAAAGTTTTCTTACAGACCACTTCAGACATCAGCAGGCATTATATAGTCTACATTTCCCACCCTTTTGCAGAACATCACCAGCAATTAGTCATACCAACATGCTATCAGGAAGGTCCTGACTGAATTGCCTCTCTCACATAAGCAACACTGGAGCTGGGTGTTATTACTTTGGATTTTCTGGCAAATGATATTATCTCCAGGATTTCAGGTACACGAGAGACATTACGAAGAAGATGAACACAAACAAGAACAAATAGCTACAAATGTAAAGAGTGCATTGAAAAGGAATTGAAATTCACTTGTACAAGAACTTACTCTATTCCACAAGCTGCCGTATATTTTCAAGGTTTTTCTCAGATAGACACTTTAACGCACCTATGTGATACTCCTAACAATGTTTTGACAAATTAAAACTGCATTTTTCTTACAATCATCCAGTTACCAGCCTTCATCTCACACCTTCAGGCCATTAGCTCTATGTTGGCAAAATCTGCCTTTTGGACAGATTTTTTGTGTTGTTGAACGAGAACAGGATCTCTCTTTTTCTTTTTCTTTTTTTTTTTTTTTTTTATCTTGGGAAAGGAAGTATTCTGGCATCATGTCTAGGTTTTATGTGTAGAACAGGATAAAGAGGACACCACCCTGAAATATAAGCATCTCGTGATAGAATTAATCAGTTTCTGAACATGATGAACTTCCCTACAACCGAATTAAAAGGAAACACCTTTCAGATAATAATGAAAAAGTGTAGCAAAAATCTTTCCTTTTCCCAGAGCAGATCTTTAAGGATTTAGTTCCTAATTTCTTTTTAAAGAAAAACAAATTCCTGTTCCAAATCAAGAATAATTTTACTGGCTGAAAAAAAAAATCTAAATCAACACTGCTTTAAAGTTTGTCTTTTTACTTCTTCATAAAACCTGACACAACTTTTCACTTAAATTTCTTCCCAAAAACAAACAAACAAACAAAAAATAAATTAAAAAACCCCAATGAAACCCCAATATCCCTAAAAGTTCTGAATAACGTATTTCTAGAAAACAAAGTTCTACTGCAGGGACACAGTACTTATAAGACATGTTACAAAATCATCCTCATAGAGTACAGCAAATTTTAAAAAATCAGTTTAACTGTGATAATTTCTGATTTAATATGGTTTGGATCAGTAAGTTGTAATTTCAAAAGATGTACATTTGTAATTAATGAGTACAAATTATTCAGAAGTGGAGTGTTTTGAATGCCATTAGAAGTTTATACACACAGCACCAAGTTCTGTTCATACAGAAAATTAGATTCAAAAGTTGATTTTAATGCACAACGCCCTTCGTTCATTAGAGAGCTCTGATAAAAAGCCAGTAATCAAAAGACTATGACCCAAGGTTCAAGATTGCAGTTGAACAGCCTCTAGTCCTCTCTATATAATAAAAAAAGGCATTTTTGACTCAAATAGGAGACTGCATTTAGCCATGCTCATGGTGTGAAGTACCACTCAAGAAAGATAATCCTGTGGGACTGAGTCTCTGCCCTGCCATCAGGCAACAGACATTCAGGCTGTGCCCTGCATGCAGAGTATCTGTCGGAAAAGGCATGTCATCCCATCCTTTTCCTTGCTGTGGTGTTTTGGGATAGGATTCCCACACAAACCCAGGCATGTGGGCCAGGGCTCCAGCTGCCCTCCAATCACTCCACCCACTCCAAAGGATCAGTGGGACGGGTGTGAACATTCAGGTACTAAAGTGCTATTAAGCACATGCAAGACTTGCAAAGCAAATACTCTGACGTCACTTAAAAGACACAAACACAACAATTACTTTCACAGAAATTATTATTTTCTTGATAAGATTAGTATACTCGATGCTAAAATTCTGCTGTTTGGGAATGCAGAAGAACCTTTATTATCAACCGTAAATAAAGCAAAAGAAAAATATTCCCAGGGAAGTGGCTGAGTCACCAACTCAGGTATTTAAAAGATACACAGAGGTATACAAAAGATAGGTAGGCGTAGGCTTTGAGTACATGGTTTAGTGATTAAGGGTTGGACTTCATGATCTTCAAGGACCTTTCCAACCTAAATAATTCTGTAGTTTTATACTGAACTCTAAATGGTGTAAGGGCTTGTTGATGGGTGCTGAGTAGGAATACATTTTTACCCACCAACAGGAACCAGACTAGCCCTTTATACTGAGTATTGACTTATCACTCACTTCTGTGTTTCTTGGAGGCAAAAAATAAATAGCAAGCAAAAAATCCCCACTAGTGTTAAAAAAGATACAAATGTTCCTTACAGAACTGCTTAAATTTATTTCTATGCAGGGGAATCCTACATCTAACTGAAACTAAACGGAACATAATAAATTCTGAGAAAAAACAAACAAACAAAAAAAAAACCACAGCAGAATTTGTACATATACAGCTTTTGACCCATGATATTTCCTCCCTGTTACAATTTTCTTACTCAATCACTACCTTCCTTCCAAAGGGAAATACAAAATGACAGAGGCATATTATTCTGTCAGTCTAATAGAGACGTGCACATTCTGAGTTTACCAGGAAAAAGACCGGGATTCATGTTATGCAAAATATGTGTATACAACACAGATCCAGAAGATTATAAACCTAAAAATTCCATATTATGTGAAAGTATAAAATAACCAAACAAATGAAACTTTAAAATTCATGTCAAATATTTGGGATTCATTTATTCAATTCAGAGGGCTCCTGAGGAATACATATAACAGGCATATGTTCTCAATCTGCTTATTGATCTCACTTGAAAAATTGACAAGGTTGGATAGCAAAGTCCAAAGCTGAAGCTTTAAAACTAATCTTTGAGTGCAAACTAACCATATGAAAGCAAAAATGCCTATTTTCCTGATTAATTCCAATTATACTGAATTCTTTAATCTCAACTGTACTTCTAACATTATACTTTGACTGATATGAATAGTCAAGACTGGCTTTTTTTGTTGTTGTAAACAGAAGATACTTAGCAAGTTTCTCTGTGCTAGACTCAAATTGCTTCATTAGAACTGGAGGGATATCACATCATTCTGGAGACATTGTAAAATGTAGAAGAATTGGGATTTAAATATCTGGACAAACATGTGACTTACCATTGATCACACAGGAGTGATGAAGAATTTTTCTCAGTGGGAAAAGAAAAAGGAAACCATTATTTGCTTACTGAAATACGTTTTTGCATCATTTTATACTATGCATAACAGACAAATCAATTGATGGTGAGCACTACATTGACAAGGTGGTCTTTCAGCTACTTTTGTGTTAGACACATTTACTACTTTACCATTTTTTCATTCTTTTCTCAAAAAAGCTATTTCTAACAGCTCTACATCTCTGAAAGTATGTATGTTTTAATGCTGAGTTTATGAACAAATATTGAAACATCACTGAAAAAATACTGCCAGTGCCAACACAACCCTAAAAGAGCTTTAGTTCTGTCTGAAAAAAGTTAATTTCCTCTTTCCTACTTGGTAATTCAAGCTGCTCTGCAGCTAACAAAAGGGTTCTTATTGTCTTATTAAATTTAAGGTAGCAATAAAGATTAACTCAGTCTCAAACGTGGTATCATACTATATGTAGCTAGGTTAAAAGGGAACATAAAACAAATTACCTGGACTACTTAGAAATGTCCTAAATGTCCTAATTTACCCAACCATTTATCAGAAAAACTAATGAAAAGCTTTTTTTGTTCTTGCAATGGATAAAGGAAGCCATTAGTCTCTGTAGTGTATGATTTTACCAGCAAGACAAAACAAAAAGCAAATCTTGGGAGTAACTATCAGCTGGACATTCACATAACAAGGTCCAGAGAGACATATCCAGAAGTTTCCACTTTTAATCCAACTCTGAATAATGTTGGATGCTGTTCTCTGATCCTTCAGAGCTCTTCTACTGCCAAAATAACTGCAAGGCTTGCAAGTCCGAATGTATCGTAAGCCTTTCCCAAGGCACCCCAACACTGTCTGAGGCACTGAAACTATGGCAACCGAATAAGAAAGCAGCTTCCATGATTAATAGATGAAGATCCCAGCGACAGTGCCTTGCTAGGCCATAATTCAGGAATGCAGGAGGAATTAGCATAGAATCCATCTCAATCTACCAATAAAAAGTAGATTTTGAAAGGCATCAACAAAACCACATTTTTCCCTGCAGATAAAAAAGAAAAAACCCACAAAAAAACCAAAAACCAAACCAAAACAAAAAACCCAAAAAAAAAAAAAAAAAAACAACAAACCAACCTAAACAAAAAATCCCTATGGAACTATAAACTGTTCAAAATCTCATTAGCATTTCAATGAATGGATGCCTCAAGAGCAAGTAATGGGTAAATGTTCATGAACAATGGTGAAGGAAGCAACATTGGAAATTTTCTGTTCAAGTATAAAAGCCATATGAAGAATATTCAATATATAGAACAACAGAGTGAAACTGAGCAGCCATAGATAGGAAAGTAGGAATAATGTTTGCTGCAGTCAGGAATATACTTGGATGCAGTTTTTCCCATTGTGTTGGGAATTCCTATGGGAGAGTATTTTTTCCATCCGCTGAACTGGAACACCTGACCGTATCTATTATATACTCTACACATTTTCATTATTAGAAAGTCCCTGAGTCTATTAGGGTCATTGCAAAATCAATGACAGTTAGGAATACCTTTTCTTTTTAAGCACATAATGAAACTTCTGCTCTTATTGCCAGTAAAAGTATTAGTAGGGTAGTCTTCATCCAACTAGATGTTCTAAGACTGAGGATAAAGGACATACCAAAAATATTTCTTCACACTTTTATAAGCATTAAGTTTTCACTAAAGGTAACTCAGATCATAAAAACATAGGAATGGGGGTTTTTGCCGGCACAGCTCCACCTGGGAAGGATGAGGGACATGATGCCAAAAGCTTCCCATCCTGAGGACAGGGCCCATGCTGCTCTGTCACAGAGGTGCAGCAATGCTGTGCACCTGCCCCTGGAAACTCTTTAACTTCAGAACTGCAGGCATACTGCAAAAGTGTACGGCTGTGGAAAGTTCCTCAGTAGCAGCTAAAAAAAAAAACCCAAAACAAAGCAAAACCTTGCCACTAACCAAATTGGCATGGAGTAGTCCAGGATACATGAATTTCAAGTATGTTATATAAATACTTTACATAGAAGTGTCTATTATGTACAATATTTTTAAAGGAAAGGTCATCACTGAATGTAGTGAATTACCATATGTCTTCACTCTAGCGATACAGCAGCTGGCAGTTCTTTTAATGGCTGGTTTATCTACATTATTTTACGTCTCTCTTTCAGCCACTAAAGAAATACTCTGGGGCTTGTTGAAATGTTTCCTTCATATGAAAATGACTCTGTAGTCACATCAAGCATATTGCACCCCTCTTTTGGGCTGATAAATGACTACAGTTCTATACTAGGAAAGACTTCACAAGATTTTGCAGCAAATTACAGGAAAGTTCATCCAGGGTTTTTTTAATCTTCTTCCTTTTCTGAAACTTGTTTGTTTGTTTGTTTGGGGTTTTTTTGTTGTTGTTGTTGGGTTTGGTTTTGGGGTTTTTTTAAGTGAATTCTATTTTTTTTATTATTATTATTAAACTATAGCCAGAGTTAAACTTAAGATTTCAGAGGGCATAAACCTGGTAGCCTCATTTATGTTCATCTGGTGCATGAAAGTTGAGAACATGATTTTTTTATGGGGGGAAGCATAGATTCCTATTCCCTTCCTTATTTCCAGCACTAGCAGCC